>NC_000086.7:131948812-132252145 GCF_000001635.26 Mus musculus
TGTGAGCACAAAGACCTTTGTCTTTAGCCCCATATCCATGATTCTCTCTTTTTGTACTTCATCTTACTGAATCCTTTCCTGTAGTTCTTGGGAATTAGAAAAACACATTTGGGGTGGTGATAGTCACAGCAGACAAGAATGTATCTTACTTGTTTTACAAAATGAGATGTATTAGCTACCAATCCTGTACATAAAACATAGTTTTTATTAGCCAATGAAAAAATCCTATCATTTTGGTCTAGTTTGTAGAAGTATTTTAAAAGGAACAACTTTTTCCTTTTGAAAATGTTCAGGTTTATGCTTTAGTGTCAAAGCTATTTTGATATTTACTTCAGTGTATCCCACTTGGAAGCATCCTAAAGACACTATACTTCTAATACAGATCTGGTATAAAACTAAAAGTTACCAAACTTTTCTGAAGGGTACACATGTAGACAGTAATCCATCAGCCACTCCAATTGCACATAACCAGCTCAGAATAATAGAAAGCACTTCAAGCTGGAAAGTAAATTTCCCGAGCCTGAAAGTATTTGTAAACATTTACAGATGGAGTAATGACACAACTGCACAAATGAGCTCGACTTTGATAACCAAATCTGCTGAAGTTTCATCTAGGCAACTTGCAGAGAACTCATTCTCACTCTGAAATATAAGTAGAAAGTGATCACTAGTAAGTTACATTTACTATACCAGTGCAATGCTGTGAAGTACAATCTTCCAGCCCTCCAAATTTGACTCGCACAGGCAGAAATATAAGACACTGGAGTACATTTTTATATGGAGTCATATTTCATTTGAGAGAGGTTTTATTCTTTCTGTTCCTTAAAACAATCTTTAGAGAAATAACACATCTTCATCATCAAGCATTTGACATTTCAGAAATGCATATTTTCCTCATGCCATTCCATACAGTATCACCTGCTGCTTTGCTTTTATCTCACAAGCTCAGCCTGCATCCCCTGGAGCTGAGGTGGGGAAAAGCCACACATTTGTCAAAAGAGACTCTCTATTTGATTTTTAGACATCCCTCAAGCTTGCAAGACAACATGCTGTCAAACGTGAGAAGCTCAGTGCCTGTAACACAAAGAGTTCAAGGGATGACTGCTGAATCCAATCTAAGTGCCAGATGCCAAAGACTTTTCATACCTGGTTTTGGCTGAAGGGCTCTCATCTCTGGTTCACCTGTCCTTTCCAATGAATGTACAGTAGCAGTTGGGCCTGTGCAATTTTCCTCCTTCAAGAAAGGTATTGATTGCTCCAGAGTTATTGTCAGCATTTTAAAATAAAATATGCTTCACTTTTATCATCACAGGGAGTATATTGTAATTTACTGATGCGAACTCTGGATCTGCAGGTTTGTTGCTTCAGTGATTTAGTGGATTCTCAATGGATAGTTTGTTACATCTCTAATTTGAACATCTATCTGCAGCATGTGTTTAATGTTATGCAGCTTTCAGTGAGGCATGAAGGTTTTGGCACTACAAAGCAGAAAAGTGCAAAGACTGTGTGGCTCCTGGGACTGGTTATAAGGTAACTGTGTTAGCTGGAAAATCATATCCAAGTTGCACCAATACAGAGGTCATAGAAAGAAAAGATGGCTACTTAGAAATCAAAGGCAATACCAGTGGCAAAAACAAATTTTTAAACAAAATATCTCTCATTATTAGGAGATGGATGGACTTGGTTCCCACCTTCAAATTATGGTTTGAGAAAGTCAAATGTCTTTCTTTCTTGAAGGCTCAGCATGACCTCTTTAGTGCTGTAAGAGTGTGGAAGCATCTCAAAGATGTCACTTAATTTTCTTTTGATTCAGTTTGTTGTTAAAATGACAATCTGGGGATGGGAGCCTTCTATTCAAATTGGCATTGTTTCCAAATTCTAAGGAGTACAGATAAGAAAGGAAAAAATACCTCCTCAACTATATTTGAGTAATAGCAGAAATATTATTATAGAGGCAAATTAAAGAAAGGAAGATGATGAGCCTGAAAATGTAAAAATAAGATCAAAGCAGACATTTGTGAAGGGGAACTAATAAATCTTAGTCTTTAGAGATACCTTTTATTTTCAGATCTCTTGTTTTGGTTTAGTCTTCACCTCAGGGTTAAAGATGAGCAAGTAAATTATAACATTTTAATTCATTTATTTTGAAATTATTATAATATGTTAAAATTACTACTCTATATTGTTCCAGTAGGCTCTTATTGTTACTACAGGTGTGCAAGAAGCAAATTTCTGCCTTTTCTTCTCCTCTATTTTTTTCTAATCCAACATTCTATGCCAGAGACTCTTAATCATTGATTAACCAGAAAGTATTTTTTTATCCAAATGCAAATTGTTCTGAGGCATAGTTAATTTATCATCTGAAAAGCTATTGTATATGTACAAAACCTGATGTTGTTGCCAACCATATTCATAGAAATAAATAATGAATGCTCAGGCCAGGGGATAAATGTGTCTTTTGAAGACAGAAACACTTGTGCCAGAGAGGCTGTGGCTCACTCCAGGGTGAAATAGTAACAAGATAGACACTAACCCACAGGGAGCTTGCACTGTTTGTGGGTTGTTTTTTTTTTTTTTTTTTTTTTTTTTTGATATTTTCAATAAACTGCTTCCCACTTCTAATTATTTCTGAAGAATAAAAATGAATTTCTCAAATTCCTCTAGCTTTAAAAACCAGACCTACTTTATGAAGCTATTTGTTCAAAATATCTTTCTCAACTCGTGTTGCCTTGAAATATTCCAATTCTAAACCACAGAAGATTCCAATAGAATTGTCAAATCTCACTTATTCTTTCTTACCAGGCTCTAATCTGCCACTCTATATGCTTGCAAGCACAGCTTTGAAAGCCAATAAATTAATATTTGAGATGTTTAGCAATCTGCTCGGTTGCCTCCCTTATATCGTTGAAGACACACTATCCAATAAGGTTTTATACAGGGAGTAAACACTCTTTGCAGTAGTTGATTTCAAAGCTTGAGTGCTTTAGCTCTTTACTGAATACAGTAAATTTTAGGTAGATTGTAATCCCATTCATATTTTGGCTTTTATAATGGCTAATGACTTGCAGCAACTACAAATCAGTAGGCAAATGCAGGAGAATAGTGGTCACAGAAAAATTCCTATCACCTTTACTTTTAAAAGCATGCGTTTTTCTGTAGGTTAATCATAAATAGATATCTGCCAATTATTCTTTCACCTATGCTAGCACCCAAAACTTCACCACGTTAATTCATTTGTTATGTATGATAATCAGAGCTTAATACAGACTGATTGAAATGGCATATAGTCCACTCAAAAAGATTCATTGGCTTCCTTAAAAGCTTTTATAGCATCCTCCTACTAGGTATATTAAAAATAAAAAGTCAATTTAGTATAACTGTAAATCACCCATTAACAAGATTGGAAAAGCCTACATACAGAAGTAGTGATTTTAAATGCTTTTTCTCAACATTAAAAATAAAAGGTTTCTGATTAAGTTTATAACAGAATCAACTGCCATGAAGGAAAAGAACCAGAGTGTTATTGGTCCAAGCTCATTTGAATGCATTTTAACCTTTTTCGTTTTACCTGTTGTGTCAGTACTAACCCAACGTAATAGGATGAGATCCTTACTCAAGGTGTGGAAAAAATAACACAATTTAGAAGATGGATTATTTTCATCTGTAATCATGTTCACATATTCATTTAAAAGTCAATGTATTACAAAATCAACACTAGTATGCTTTACTAAGAGCCATAAGGGAAGAGACTCACTTAATCCTCTTTATCCTTTAGCTCATGCTGTAATAGTTTCCATAATCCAAAATCAAACCCTGATTGGCTGATTAATATATATTGGATAGTATTTGGGAGTTTTCAGCTTGATTTAGGGAGTGTGGTGGAAATTACTTATGGAATGATCAAAGAAAGTATTTCTTTGTGTTTCATGATGAAGTGCTGTTAGTATTTTCTCAGTCAATGAATTTTATTCCATTGATTGGTGAGGAAAGAAATGTGATAGAATTGAGAGAAGTTTGATATAAGTTTTAATGGCAACAATTCAAGAGGACTTACTCACTTTTGTTCTTTTACTTACATGGGTAAGTAAAACTAATGTATCCTCAATCTATCCTCACTAAGTTTATTTTGACTCTTACTAGGAAACATTTCTGTAAATTCAAGATTTTATAATAGTCAAAATATCATGCTTTTTTAAATGAGATATCTTGTGATCAAAGAAGTTGATTATGAAATCTTTACAGTTCCACTTCTGTCTTTTTCTATTATACTCTTAGAAACTCTATGACTGTTGAGCTTTCTTCTATTAACCTGTCCCAGAACAGATACAACACATAAACAGACTTTAATCCTATAATGGGCTAGATTGAGTTTGACTATTTATTATGAGCTACTCTTGAACAAGGCAATTGCAATAAGTTTTGGGATTGTTATTGTTTTGGGTTTGTTTTTTTTTTTAATGTCACCAAAAATGCAAACCTTCTACCTTTCCCTTTGACCTGCTGTTGCAGTTCTTGATTGATGTGCTCTTTAAAGATACTAAAGTTGCACATCATAAAGTTATAAATGGGGAGAATTTAAATGTATACACAACACAAGCATTCTCTTTTCATGTTTAAAGAGGAACTATGAAGGAATTGTTTCCCCTTCATTCATTTTTTTAAAAACTGGTTTACATTTACTTATTACTGGGCATGGTACAGACACTTACATGCCATGTCATGCAAGCAGAGTCAAGGCAACATCATGGAGTCAATTCTTCCTTCTGTAATGTGTGTGTGTGTGTGTGTGTGTGTGTGTGTGTGTATGTGTGATTAGCAAACCATGCCACAGGCCCTGTCCTTTATTTCTTGATTTCAAACTCGTCCAGTGTGCTCTAATTTATATTTTATGTTCTTTTATACTAAACAAGATTCTTGACTTGGGTTTCATATATAAATTAGCTTCTTAAATGGATATTTCAAGGTTTAGTGTATTGTGTCTGAACAGTGGAAAAATGTACACACAAAGTATGATTTTGTTCTATTAAGTTGCTCCTAAGAGTTATGACAGTTTCACAATTTGAAATTTCAAAATGAGAAAAAGGATCAAGCAAGGTCAAATTTAAAATCACAACCAATGAAAAATACCCATTATAATTTATATGACAGATTATTTACAACCATCGTCTCTTTTCTATCCAAGTCCATACCTATGTGTGAAGAGAAGATCCATATGACAAGTCCTTGACACTTGACAAAGCATATATAATCATCCTTTCTCTGTTAACCCAGGAACTGTTTTCAGGAAACAGGTCACCGTCAAAAAGTTTAAGTGAGCTTGGCGAACCTGACTTCATTGGCATACCTCATAGAGTAGAAAGAACATTAAGTATCAACCTCCAGAATTCTTGTTCTGAATTATGCATCCAGAAACTTGACATCATCACCTGTCAGAACTGAAGGCTGTTTTGATCTCTATGGAAGACACCATTGCCTTTAGAAGTGACTTCATAATTTCCAGTATAGGACTTTTCATCCCTTCTTCCTTTCTTTACTACCCACCCATCTCTTTATCCTTTTCTTCCTTTTTGTTTTTCCTTCTCTTCTTTATTCTCTCTACTACTGCTTCCATTCATTTTTCTCCCTTCCTAACTCACTTGTTTGAATTCCATATCTTGTTTTCTTCATTCTTTTTTTTCTGACTTCTTCTCTATTTCTTGTCCTTTCCCTCTTCTTTCTTTCACATGTCCAGAGATCCTAAGTTAATATGCAAAATCTATACTGTTGTGAAGAGGTAAAACCAATGCTCTTGGATATGGATAGATTTGGAGGAAAGAATCATGCAATTCAATATTCTGTAAGAGAATGACTTAGACGAGTTCAGTTTAGTTAAAAATAGTAAATCCTCTTTTCTAGTGCTGTCTTGGTTGTAGTCAAATATTCTTGATGAAGAACGGCCTTTTGTATGGTTTATATGACCTCTCCCTCTTGATGTGGTCTTATGTATGAAATCTCTCACTTTGAGTGTGAAAAATACCTGAAGAATTTCTTTCTTTTGATCAATGGAACACTAAAAGACAACAGGATCTATGTGATGGCATCCACACAATTACAAGATTATGTAATTGCCAAACACTGCTTCCAGCCTGGCAAAGTAATGCACACCTGTAATCCCAGCACTGGGATTCTCCCTTTTCTCTGGCTTCGAGGAAGCAAACAGACATGTTAGGAAGCACAACATGGCAAGGAACGCTGGGTGCCTTCCAAAAGCTGAAGGTGTCCTCCAGCTGACAGCTGACAAGGGTTTGTAGCCAGCAGCCATAAAGAAAATGAATCTCTCAATTCTACAGCCACAAAAACTGGACTCTGTCAACAAACTGAATGAACTTGGAAGTGATTCCTTTCCTCATTAATTCTCATATGACACTATGGCCCATCTGACACCTAGAATGCAGTCTTAGAGCCTCAGAAACAGAGGACACTGCTAAACTGTGTCTGAAATCCTGGCCCACAGAAATGAACAGCTAATGAATACATGATATTTTAAGCTGCAAATGTCTGATAGAAAGGTTATGCAGTAAATTAGTTTAGATTTTTTTACCAGACCATGTATTGAGGCACACACATAATGAGCTGTAAGAAATATCATATTGTTCGGTTGCTGAGTGTCTGGTGTGCCATTCTTTCATAAAAGGATCTTAGTGTGTTAACTTCTACTTACATGACCAGATAGTCTTCAAACACTAGAAAAAAAGAAAAATAAACACTGCACACTTTGTGTTGTTCTTTCTTTGTCTTTTTCACATAGCCCAGAATCATCTGTCACTTCCTGTCTCAGATTCTGAAGAATTACATGTGTATACTACCAAGCCTGTTTTTTCCTTTTTTTTTTTGTATTTATACGTTTTAATTTTTAAAAAAAAATGACTGTGCTTACATGCTATGAATAGATATTTTGAGTTGTGTTAACCTTGAGGTAAGTAATAATTCCAGCTTTGGAATATATTTGAACAAAAATATTAAAGAAAAAGACAAAAGAATTGTTGCACAGTCTTTATTCTTTATTCTTAGATAACATGACTATAATATGTGGTGGTACCCAATGATTCATTATTTTCCAGTCATTTCTACAGGTCCAATACATATTTTCTTATATCATTTTATATATACATTCATGCTTACAGAGATGCACACACCTTAATATGATAATCACAGAATTGTAAATGGCAGCTTTAATATGATAATCACAGAATTGTACATGGCAGCTTAGAAAACTATTAAATATTACTTAATTTGTATTATTTTTGAATTTATGTTTAAGCCAGTACATGGAATGTGCTTTGTTGGCACTTCTATGAACACTGATCACTGGAATTGCAAATAATTTTACTCCTATACAATTTTTATTAGATTTAATTAAATTAAAAACACACAGAAGGTTGGATGAAATTTAAAATTTGATTTAAAGTCATATATGCCATTATAATTTATACTGCATTTTTCTCTTATTTACTTTGATTTTTTTAGAGGTAACTTTCAGAAGATACATAGAAAAATTATATAGATTTTTAAAATTATATCTTATACTTTATATTTTTTATACTTTTAATTTATCTACATGATGAATAAGTTTTAGATTTTTATACTCTAAGAAAGAGGTCAACAAGCTGTAGAATGCATAACAAAACCATTCTGTTATCTCTGTGTGAATGTCTCATGAGCTGAACATAACTATTACATATTCAAAGGGTAAAAAAAAGCAAAGGAAGAATAGTATTTGTGACTATGTAATTTGTAAATTTATTTACTAATGTTAAGGAATAAAGTTATTTCAGAAGTTGAAGGAGGGAATTGTATTACATATCATCAGTGACTGTATTCACAGCAAAAGGTCAGAGTTGAAAAATTGTGTCAGAGCCAGAAGTTCTACAAAGCTGGTCCTTTGAATGAAAAATTTGCTGATCCTTAGTGTATTTCCTTTAAAAATGTATGAGTATTGCACAGAGTGCTGTACTTCATAATGACATTTCTCTTTCCAAATGTGTCATGTATTTGGACTGTGTTCTTTTCCCCCTGTATTTCTCCTACTGCCAATACCTTTCCCTTTCCTCTTTCCAAATAGCACCCCCAACTCCTTTTAAGTTTCGGGTACATGGTGAAACAAGAGAGAAAATATGCAATTTTTATCATTATCTTCCCAACTCTCACTTAATATTTTGATTTTTGTTTCCACCAATTTTGCCACCAAGGTCATAATTTTGTTCTCTTATGTGTCTGCATGAACTGTATGGAGTCTATGCTCTGCATTTTCTGTAATCATCCATTGGTAGGCATCTAGGCTAGTTCCATTCTTAGACATTGTGGAAAGTGAAGCAGTAAGCTTCAATGGACAAGTATCTTTGCAATATGCCAAGGTCCTTCAGGTTTTTTCACAGGAGTAGTGTAATTGAATCACAACCTATATAATAATTTCTACAGTGACTGGATGGGTTTACACACTTATCAGTAGGAGTGTTCATTCACACCACAGTTTGCTTTCCTGATAATAGTCATTTGGAATAAGGTCATTTTGGTTTTAATTTTTATGATATCTATGGATATTGAATAGTTTATCATTTTGAGGTTGGGTTACTTAGGGTTTTTGTTATTTAAATTTCTCTGTTCTTTCATTCTAGACATGAATCTTCTGGCAGAGATGTTTCTTTCCTTTAGCAGACTGTTGCTTTACTCTGCTAATTGTTTGCTTTGCCTCTGAAGTGCTTTAATTTGCAGCAACCCCATTTGTTACTTTTCCTGAGCTAGACTAATTTTCATGTATGCCTAAATCATGAAGGATTTTCCTCTATAAATTTCATATTTTTAGGTGCCAAAGTTTTTTCCTATACTTTACACTGAGTTCTGTGCAATGAAAAAGATGTGAGTCTCATTCTTCTACATGAAGACAGCCACCTTTCCTGCACCATTATTGAAGATGGTTTCTTTTCTCTAATGTATTTTTGACCTTTTTTTCTAAAATAAAATTTTGTCACTAGAACATATATTATATAAAAATATGGATTGTAGCAAGAATGGTTATATTTCCAATCTAAATGAAAGATGAATTATTTTCATGGAATAAGCATGGTGTTTTATTATAACTATATCACTATTGCAGGTTCACAAAACAACAACTAGATATATATATGGTTAATTGAAGTTTCCAGAAAAATAAACAAACAACTTATATGACAGCAAACATTGTTTAAGGCTGGTTTACTGATTAAAATTTCAAAATTTCAATGCCTGAGGAGAGTTGGAATTTTATAGGTCCAGTGTCAATTATTCTTGAGGTACATTAATATATAGATATGGATGTGTTGGCCAGCTCTGTATATGACCTAACATACCTGTGATCATGTGTCAAGTCCTTTTGAAAGATACCCACCTAACCCTAGATTTCACTATCTCAAAAGCTGAGAATACCATTCAATGACATCAGAGGCTCTTAGCAAAGAAGTCCCTAATTTACTGTTACTCATCCATCTGATGTTTCCAACAATGAATATGGAACTATCTTGACTATCAGCCCATGCTGATTCATACATGGCTCCCGAATATCCTATCTCTTAGTCCACTGAGATGAGAATTGTCTTTTTATACTGACAATATTAGCTTCTTATTTTGCTTGCCTCAAAGTATGTCTGACAGTGTGGAATTCCAAAACCATTTTATTTAATAAATTTCAGATTAATGACTTTAAAATATTGACATGAATTTATATCATTTCCTACAGCCATAACTTGAGACTCAAAGATATTTGATTGAATCTGCCTTAAAGTATCTACCAAAGTTCAAAATTTCGAATCTGAGGGTGGAAGTACATACCTGCAATCCCTGCCCTCTGAAGGCAGAGGCCAGCAGAGGCTACATATCAAATACTGAGCCAGTCTGGAGAACCCTGTCCCAAAACAAAGAAAACAATCAGCAAATTTTAAGTTGGCTCTGAATGGATACACAAACTTATCTGTGCTTCTTGTATCAAGTTTAGCCTGAACTAATCGTTCTGTACAATAGGTTTAGATTCATGTTTTATTTTTGAAGAAATGTTTAATCATAAGAAATCAATAGTTTTCTTATTTAAAATGAGTATAAGGATGTTAAAGGTTATGAGAAACTAAACTCTAAATATCTTGGAAGAATTATTACTCAAGATTCCTGAAAAAGTGTCATGTGGGATTAGTGGTCCTTCAAATTAATGACACTGGGTATTCAGTGGGATCCAATTAAGTAATATATGTGACTATGCCTTGATTGAATCATTTGTAACACAGATTCATAAAGTTTATATATATATATATATATACATATATATATATGCATATATATACATATATATGTGCATATATACATATATGTATGTATATATACGAACACATATATATGTATACATGCACATATATATGTATATATATGTGTGTGTGTATATGTATATATAGGTATAATATGTATATATAGGTATATATGCACATATATATATATATATATATACCTATATAAATATACACACATATATATATACATATATCTTATTTGTTACAATTAATAAGCAGATAGGGTTGTGTCTTGTTCAATGGGTATAGCTCATTTGGTAAAAGGTGAGAGTAACGTACATGAAGACCTTTATTGGATTGCCAGTTATCCATACTAATGTATGCCTGTATTTCAAGTACTTGATGGTAGAGAGAGGCAAGATGATCAAAAACTCAAAGTCACCTTTCACTGCAGAGCTGGTTGCGTGTTACCTGAGACATAATCTAAGCCTTTTCTATGCAATAGCTAATTTTATTAGCATAAAGAAACACAGTTAGAAAATACTCCCTTTAAATACAGAGTGGCTATCAATGCAATGTTATTTCTCAGAGTTGCAAAAATTTCATCCCAATGAGATATAAGACTATTGAAATGTTAACATTATTAAATACTTTTCTTCAAACTAAAAAATCTAAGTTAAATCAATAAAGTGTTACTATTGTGGAAAAAGAGATCACTTCTACATTGGACAATTATCACCTTCATAACCCCATTTTCTAATGATAAACAAAATCTAATAAACATGAAAGTCTGAAACTCACTGAGATGGGCCACCTTCATAGGTAATACCACTGATTGGGACTTTATTCAGTATAAGTCCTCTTAAGTCCTTTTTTTCCATTCAAAAATATATTTCACTTCAACTAAAGTTCTGTCCTCTTGAACTTGCATCATGATTTTATTATTACAGTTGAAAAATACTTCCTTCAAAACTCAATGAGCCTTTTGAAAGGCCCTGTTCAGCCTTACTTTTTTCTCACATCATCCAAAGGCCCTCTGGTTAGAGCATAACGAGGGACAGTAGGTTGACATTTATCAGAAACTGTGCATAGTTATGCTTTTCACGCCATCTCTCCTTTCTTTGCAACTCTTACAGTTTACCTGTGAAATCTGAGTGTTGGTGAACTTAGAAATGTCATCATGTCTTTCTGATTTAATGTCAAAAACTATACTGAATGCCTGAGCAAGCTTGTCAAGCTGGTTTGCCACCCACTAGGAAGGCAAAGGAAGCTTTTTATTAAAGGTTTCAGAGCAGGTTCACTTGTTCATGTCAGCTCACAACACCTCTTTTTCAGTAGGTGTGGTATCACATGTCCTTGCCTAAGGTCACAATGTACCTATTTTCTCTGCCATTTAGTGAGCCAAACTGTATTGATGTTAATGGCACCAAAATAAATAAATAAATAAATAAATAAATAAATAAAGAGCTTTATTACAGTTTATGTGAGATGTTAGGTAAAAGTTTTATATTATTTCCAAACGCAATTTTTATTAGATATTTTCATTTACATTTCAAATACTATCCTGAAAGTCCCCCATACCCTCCCACTGCCCTGTTCCTCAACCCACCCACTCCTGCTTCCTAGCCCTAGCCCTAGCATTCCCCTGTACTGGGGCATATAATCTTCACAAGACCAAGGACCTCTCCTCCCAGTGATGGCCTACTAGCCCATCTTCTGCTACATATGCAGCTAGAGACACAAGGTCTGGGGATAATGGTTAGTTCATATTGTTGTTCATCCTATAGGGTTGCAGACCCCTTCAGCTCCTTGGGTACTTTCTCTAGCTTCTCCATTGGGGGCCCTGTGATTCATCCAATAGCTGACTGTGAGCATCCACTTCTGTGTTTGCTAGGCCCCAGCATAGTCTCACAAGAGACAGCTATATATGGGTCATTTCAGCAAAATCTTGCTAGTGTATGCAATGGTGTCAGCATTTGGAAGCTGATTATGGAATGGATCCCTGGATATGGCAGTTTCTAGATGGTCCATCCTTTCATCTCAGCTCCAAACTTTGTCCCTGTAAATCCTTCCATGGATATTTTGTTCCCGATTCTAAGAAGGAATGAAGTATTCACACTTTGGTCTTCCTTCTTCTTGAGTTTCATGTATTTTGCCAATTGTATCTTGGGTAGTCTATGTTTCTGGGCTAATATCCACTTATCAGTGAGGGCATATTATGTGAGTTCTTTTGTGATTGGGTTACCTCACTAAGGATGATATCCTCCAGATACATCCATTTGCCTAAGAATTTCACAAATTCGTTGTTTTTAATAGCTCAATAGTATTCCATTGCACAAATGTACCACATTTTCTTTATCCATTCCTCTGTTGAGAGACATCTGGGTTCTTTCCAGCTTCTGGCTATTATAAATAAGGCTGCAATGAACATAGTGGTGCATGTATCCTTATTACAAGTTAGAACATCTTCTGGGTATGTACGCAGGAGAGGTATTGCTGGATCTTCCGGTAGTACTATGTCCAAATTTCTGAAGCACCACCAGACTGATTTCCAGAGTGGTTGTACCAGCTTGCAATCCCACCAGCAATGGAGGAGTGTTCCTCTTTCTCCACATCCTCACCAGCATCTGCTGTCACCTGAATTTTTGATCTTAGCCATTCTGACAGGTGTGAGGTGGAATCTCAGGGTTGTTTTGATTTGCATTTCCCTGAGGATTAAGAATGTTAAACATAGCTTGGCTCCGGGACTCCGCGGAGGGCAGGCTGCACGGGTGACCATGTGGAATACAGAGTGCCAGCCGTTTCTGGGACGGGCAAGAGTCGCAGAGCTTCTGGGCGGCGCCATCTTCAGCTCCAGATAGCCGGCCACCTTCCTGGTGAGAGCACGGGGGTCTGCCAGGCCTGAGAGGTTTGTGGCACAGGCGCTGGCGGGAGCCTTCTTGGCTCCGGGACTCTGCGGAGGGCAGGCTGCACGGGTGACCGTGTGGAATACAGAGTGCCAGCTGTTTCTGGGACGGGCTAGAGTCGCAGAGCTTCTGGGCGGCGCCATCTTCAGCTCCAGACAGCCGGCCACCTTCCTGGTGAGAGCACGGGGGTCTGCCCGGCCTGAGAGGTTTGTGGCACAGGCGCTGGCGGGAGCCTTCTTGGCTCCGGGACTCTGCGGAGGAGGGCAGGCTGCACGGGTGACCATGTGGAATACAGAGTGCCAGCTGTTTCTGGGACGGGCGAGAGTCGCAGAGCTTCTGGGTGGCGCCATCTTCAGCTCCAGACAACCAGCCACCTTCCCAGCAAGAGCCACAGAGCTTCTGAGGCAGCGCCTTCCTCAGCTCCAGACGGCCGGCCTCCTTTCGGACAAGAGCCACAGAGCTTCTCAGGCGGCGACATCTTCGACTCCAGACAACTGGCCACCTTCCTGGCCAAAGCAACACAGCTTCTGGGAAAGATCCTGTTTTGGGCCTTCACCTTCAGCCAGGAGGAGGTCCAAACACCAGATAACTCTACACCTTCCCTGAAAGAGGAGAGCTTGCCTACAGAGACTGCTCTGACCACTGAAACTCAGAGAAGAGAGCTTGTCTCCCACGCCTGCTGATAGAGGGTAACAAAATCAACAGAGGAACAATCTCTTAACAAAGACAACTATAACAACTAACTCCAGAGATTGCCAGATGGCGAAAGGTAAACGTAAGAATCCTACTAACAGAAGCCAGGACCACTCACCATCATCAGAACCCAGAACGCCCACTTCGCCCAATCCAGGACACCCTAACACACCTGAAAAGGTAGACCTGGATTTAAAAGCATATCTCATGATGATGGTAGAGGACATAAAGAAGGAATTCAATAACTCACTTAAAGAAATACAGGAGAACACTGCTAAAGAGTTACAAGTCCTTAAAGAAAAACAGGAAAACACTGCTAAAGAGTTACAAGTCCTTAAAGAAAAACAGGAAAACACAACCAAACAGGTAGAAGTCCTTATAGAAAAACAGGAAAACACATCCAAACAGGTGATGGAAATGAACAAAACCATACTAGACCTAAAAAGGGAAGTAGACACAATAAAGAAAACCCAAAGTGAGGCGACGCTGGAGATAGAAACCCTAGGAAAGAAATCTGGAACCATAGATGCCAGCATCAGCAACAGAATACAAGAGATGGAAGAGAGAATCTCATGTGCAGAAGACTCCATAGAGAACATCTGCACAACAATCAAAGAAAATGGAAAATGCAAAAAGATCCTAACTCAAAACATCCAGGAAATCCAGGACACAATGAGAAGACCAAACCTACGGATAATAGGAGTGGATGAGAATGAAGATTTTCAACTCAAAGGACCAGCAAACATCTTCAACAAAATTATTGAAGAAAACTTCCCAAATCTAAAGAAAGAGATGCCCATGAACATACAAGAAGCCTACAGAACTCCAAATAGACTGGACCAGAAAAGAAATTCCTCCCGACACATAATAATCAGAACACCAAATGCACTAAATAAAGATAGAATACTAAAAGCAGTAAGGGAAAAAGGTCAAGTAACATATAAAGGCAAGCCTATCAGAATTACACCAGATTTTTCACCAGAGACTATGAAAGCCAGAAGAGCCTGGACAGATATTATACAGACACTAAGAGAACACAAATGCCAGCCCAGGCTACTATACCCAGCCAAACTCTCAATTACCATAGATGGAGAAACCAAAGTATTCCACGACAAAACTAAATTCACCCATTATCTCTCCACGAATCCAGCCCTTCAAAGGATAATAACAGAAAAAAACCAATACAAGGACGGGAACCACGCCCTAGAAAAAACAAGAAGATAATCCCTCAACAAACCTAAAAGAAGACAGCCACAAGAACAGAATGCCAACTTTAACAACAAAAATAACAGGAAGCAACAATTACCTTTCCTTAATATCTCTTAATATCAATGGACTCAATTCCCCAATAAAAAGACATAGACTAACAGACTGGCTACACAAACAGGACCCAACATTCTGCTGCTTACAGGAAACCCATCTCAGGGAAAAAGACAGACACTACCTCAGAGTGAAAGGCTGGAAAACAATTTTCCAAGCAAATGGTCTGAAGAAACAGGCTGGAGTAGCCATTCTAATATCGGATAAAATCGACTTCCAACCCAAAGTTATCAAAAAAGACAAGGAGGGACACTTCATACTCATCAAAGGTAAAATCCTCCAAGAGGAACTCTCAATTCTGAATATCTACGCTCCAAATGCAAGGGCAGCCACATTCATTAAAGACACTTTAGTAAAGCTCAAAGCACACATTGCACCTCACACAATAATAGTGGGAGACCTCAACACACCACTTTCATCAATGAACAGATCGTGGAAACAGAAACTAAACAGGGACACAGTGAAACTAACAGAAGTTATGAAACAAATGGACCTGACAGATATCTACAGAATATTTAATCCTAAAACAAAAGGATATACCTTCTTCTCAGCACCTCACGGGACCTTCTCCAAAATTGACCATATAATTGGTCACAAAATAGGCCTCAACAGATACAAAAATATTGAAATTGTCCCATGTATCCTATCAGACCACCATGGCCTAAGACTGATCTTCAATAACAACATTAAGAATGGAAAGCCAACATTCACGTGGAAACTGAACAACACTCTTCTCAATGATACCTTGGTCAAGGAAGGAATAAAGAAAGAAATTAAAGACTTTTTAGAGTTTAATGAAAATGAAGCCACAACGTACCCAAACCTTTGGGACACAATGAAAGCATTTCTAAGAGGGAAACTCATAGCTCTGAGTACCTCCAAGAAGAAACGGGAGAGAGCACATACTAGCAGCTTGACAACACATCTAAAAGCTCTAGAAAAAAAGGAAGCAAATTCACCCAAGAGGAGTAGACGGCAGGAAATAATCAAACTCAGGGGTGAAATTAACCAAGTGGAAACAAGAAGAACTATTCAAAGAATTAACCAAACGAGGAATTGGTTCTTTGAGAAAATCAACAAGATAGATAAGCCCTTAGCTAGACTCACTAGAGGGCAAAGGGACAAAATCCTAATCAACAAAATCAGAAATGAAAAGGGAGACATAACAACAGATCCTGAAGAAATCCAAAACACCATCAGATCCTTCTACAAAAGCTTATACTCAACAAAACTGGAAAACCTGGACGAAATGGACAAATTTCTGGACAGATACCAGGTACCAAAGTTGAATCAGGATCAAGTTGACCTTCTAAACAGTCCCATATCCCCTAAAGAAATAGAAGCAGTTATTAATAGTCTCCCAGCCAAAAAAAGCCCAGGACCAGATGGGTTTAGTGCAGAGTTCTATCAGACCTTCAAAGAAGATATATTCCAGTTCTGCACAAACTATTTCACAAGATAGAAGTAGAAGGTGCTCTACCCAACTCATTTTATGAAGCCACTATTACTCTGATACCTAAACCACAGAAAGATCCAACAAAGATAGAGAACTTCAGACCAATTTCTCTTATGAATATCGATGCAAAAATCCTTAATTAAATTCTCGCTAACCGAATCCAAGAACACATTAAAGAAATCATCCATCCTGACCAAGTAGGTTTTATTCCAGGGATGCAGGGATGGTTTAATATACGAAAATCCATCAATGTAATCCATTATATAAACAAACTCAAAGACAAAAACCACATGATCATCTCGTTAGATGCAGAAAAAGCATTTGACAAGATCCAACACCCATTCATGATAAAAGTTTTGGAAAGATCAGGAATTCAAGGCCCATACCTAAACATAATAAAAGCAATCTACAGCAAACCAGTAGCCAACATCAAAGTAAATGGAGAGAAGCTGGAAGCAATCCCACTAAAATCAGGGACTAGACAAGGTTGCCCACTTTCTCCCTACCTTTTCAACATAGTACTTGAAGTAATAGCCAGAGCAATTCGACAACAAAAGGAGATCAAGGGGATACAAATTGGAAAAGAGGAAGTCAAAATATCACTTTTTGCAGATGATATGATAGTATATATAAGTGACCCTAAAAATTCCACCAGAGAACTCCTAAACCTGATAAACAGCTTTGGTGAAGTAGCTGGATATAAAATTAACTCAAACAAGTCAATGGCCTTTCTCTACACAAAGAATAAACAGGCTGAGAAAGAAATTAGGGAAACAACACCCTTCTCAATAGTCACAAATAATATAAAATATCTCGGCGTGACTCTAACTAAGGAAGTAAAAGATCTGTATGATAAAAACTTCAAGTCTCTGAAGAAAGAAATTAAAGAAGATCTCAGAAGATGGAAAGATCTCCCATGCTCATGGATTGGCAGGATCAACATTGTAAAAATGGCTATCTTGCCAAAAGCAATCTACAGATTCAATGCAATCCCCATCAAAATTCCAACTCAATTCTTCAACGAATTAGAAGGAGCAATTTGCAAATTCATCTGGAATAACAAAAAACCTAGGATAGCAAAAACTCTTCTCAAGGATAAAAGAACCTCTGGTGGAATCACCATGCCTGACCTAAAGCTTTACTACAAAGCAATTGTGATAAAAACTGCATGGTACTGGTATAGAGACAGACAAGTAGACCAATGGAATAGAATTGAAGACCCAGAAATGAACCCACACACCTATGGTCACTTGATCTTCGACAAGGGAGCTAAAACCATCCAGTGGAAGAAAGACAGCATTTTCAACAATTGGTGCTGGCACAACTGGTTGTTATCATGTAGAAGAATGCGAATCGATCCATACTTATCTCCTTGTACTAAGGTCAAATCTAAGTGGATCAAGGAACTTCACATAAAACCAGAGACACTGAAACTTATAGAGGAGAAAGTGGGGAAAAGCCTTGAAGATATGGGTACAGGGGAAAAATTCCTGAACAGAACAGCAATGGCTTGCTCTGTAAGATCGAGAATTGACAAATGGGACCTAATGAAACTCCAAAGTTTCTGCAAGGCAAAAGACACCGTCAATAAGACAAAAAGACCACCAACAGATTGGGAAAGGATCTTTACCTATCCTAAATCAGATAGGGGACTAATATCCAACATATATAAAGAACTCAAGAAGGTGGACTTCAGAAAATCAAATAACCCCATTAAAAAATGGGGCTCAGAACTAAACAAAGAATTCTCACCTGAGGAATACCGAATGGCAGAGAAGCACCTGAAAAAATGCTCAACATCCTTAATCATCAGGGAAATGCAAATCAAAACAACCCTGAGATTCCACCTCACACCAGTCAGAATGGCTAAGATCAAAAATTCAGGTGACAGCAGATGCTGGCGTGGATGTGGAGAAAGAGGAACACTCCTCCATTGTTGGTGGGATTGCAGGCTTGTACAACCACTATGGAAATCAGTCTGGCGGTTCCTCAGAAAACTGGATATAGTACTACCGGAGGATCCAGCAATACCTCTCCTGGGCATATATCCAGAAGATGCCCCAACTGGTAAGAAGGACACATGCTCCACTATGTTCATAGCAGCCTTATTTATAATAGCCAGAAGCTGGAAGGAACCCAGATGCCCCTCAACAGAGGAATGGATACAGAAAATGTGGTACATCTACACAATGGAGTACTACTCAGCTATTAAAAAGAATGAATTTATGAAATTCCTAGCCAAATGGATGGACCTGGAGGGCATCATCCTGAGTGAGGTAACACATTCACAAAGGAACTCACACAATATGTACTCACTGATAAGTGGATATTAGCCCAAAACCTAAGATACCCAAGATATAAGATACAATTTCCTAAACACATGAAACTCAAGAAAAATGAAGACTGAAGTGTGAACACTATGCCCCTCCTTAGAAGTGGGAACAAAACACCCTTGGAAGGAGTTACAGAGACAAAGTTTGGAGCTGAGATAAAAGGATGGACCATGTAGACACTAGCATATCTGGGGATCCATCCCATAATCAGCTTCCAAATGCTGACACCATTGCATACACTAGCAAGATTATGCTGAAAGGACCCTGATATAGCTGTCTCTTGTCAGAGTATGCCTGGGCCTAGCAAACATAGAAGTGGATGCTCACAGTCAGCTATTGGATGGATCACATGGCCCCCAATGAAGGAGCTAGAGAAAGTACCAAAGAAGCTAAAGGGATCTGCAACCCTATAGGTGGAACAACATTATGAACTAACCAGTACCCCGGAGCTCTTGACTCTAGCTGCATATGCATCAAAAGATGGCCTAGTCGGCCATCACTCGAAAGAGAGGCCCATTGGACACGCAAACTTTATATGCCCCAGTACAGGGGAACGCCAGGGCCATAAAAGGGGAGTGGGTGGGTAGCGGAGAGGGGGTGGGTGGCTATGGGGGACTTTTGGTATAGCATTGCAAATGTAAATGAGCGAAATACCTAATAAAAAATGGAAAAAAAAAAAAAAAGAATGTTGAACATTTCTTCAGGTGCTTCTCTGCCATTCAGTATTCCTCAGTT
Organism: Mus musculus; assembly: GCF_000001635.26. Classification (NCBI taxonomy): domain Eukaryota; kingdom Metazoa; phylum Chordata; class Mammalia; order Rodentia; family Muridae; genus Mus; species Mus musculus. The sequence goes on from NC_000086.7 coordinate 131,968,545, forward strand.
GAGAATTGTTTGTTTAACACTGTATCCTTTTTTTTTTTTTTTTTTTTTTTTGGTGTTTCAAGACAGGGTTTCTCTGTATAGCCCTGGCTGTCCTGGAACTCACTTTGTAGACCAGCCTGGCCTCGAACTCAGAAATCTACCTGCCTCTGCCTCCCGAGTGCTGGGATTAAAGGCGTGTGCCACCATGCCTGGCTTTATATCACATTTTTTAATGGAGTTATTTGATTTTCTCGGGTCCAGCCTCTTGAGTTCTTTGTATATATTGGATATTAGTCCCCTATCCGATTTAGCATTCGTAAAGATCCTTTCCCAATCTGTTGGTGGCCTTTTTCTCTTATTGACAGTGTCTTTTGTCTTACAGAAACTGGAATTTTATGAGGTCCCATTTGTAGATTCTCGATCTTACAGCACAAGTTATTGTTCTTCTGTTCAGGAATTTTTCTTCTTTGCCCATATCTTCTAGGCTTTTCCACACTTTCTACTCTATAAGTTTTAGTGTCTCTAATTTTATGTGGAGTTTCTTGATTCACTTAGACTTGAGCTTTGTATTTCTTTATCTTCCTGTACAACATGTAATAATAATAGACTCGCTAAGAGTCAAAGAAACTGACAAGTTGCTGAACATTTCTATGATATATAATGCTTACTTGTTACTTCAGATTTGGAGAATTTATTTCAAAGATTCAGAATGCAAGAAAGTTGAAAAAACAGCACATGTATTCCTAGGATCCAATTTCACTTCTACCATGGTCTGCTATACATGGAACGTTCCTAAATACTTGTGTCAGATGCTCTATCTTCATAAGTTTCTTATAACCTTTGAAAAACTTTCCTTTTTAAGTGTATTAGTAATGTGGTGGAAAACACTTGCTGTCATTATGCATTGGTTCTAACTCTAAAGGAGAAAATTACTAATAGAATATAGGGCCACAGAATGTGTTTGCTATAACAGCACTGCATGCTACCTTGCCCTATAGAATTCATCCCCAGAGAGAGACTCTTTAATGCAGAAGTTGCCCATGCTTCCTCTGTTAGAAGATTGTCCTTTCTCTTGGCCAGGGATCATGAGGTAAATAGAAGAGTAAACTGCTTCTTTAAATGTTTAAATATCTTACAGCATAGGTGAGAAGAAACATGCCATTAAAAGTAGGTAGCAGCCTCTAAGACAGTACCTCATTGAGGTTATATATCATTCTTTGGGTTTTGAACTAGAAGTCATGTTGAAATGTGTTAATTCTCTGTTTATGCTGAATTACCATACTGAACATGGTTGATGTTTTAAATAGTAATTTCTAGAGGCAAGGAAATCTGTGCTTTCATATCCAAACTCATAAATTAATTTAGTCTAACAAGTAGGTACTATGACCCGAAACTAAAGTTTCTCCAGAATGGAACTGTGATTTAGCAGTCAGCTCCTAGTGTAGCCAGTAATACAACCCAACCATGGCAATAAAAAGATATGCACCTCTTGATGACTTTAGCTTTGTATATTTAAAACAGGGGCTGGGGTTTCATTTCTTTTTTATTCTTCAAATATTATAGGATATGTAAAATTAAAGAGATCAGAGCTTTGTCATGTAAAGGTTACATGCTATGTATGCTCAAAAGAGGGGAAGGCTGGCATTTGTTCTAGGACTAAAATTAGAAAGTTGGGAAGGGACTTGGGGATCTCCTGACCTTGGAATTTATACCACATTTCTCAGTTTGCACTGTCTTTGAAACCTAAACACATCTTCCTTTAAACTTCCTCAGGGGTGGGCAGTTTACATTTCACCTACAGAATAACTATAAGATTACTTAGACTCAGAAATTATAATTCAAATTTTAGGATTCACATCAAGTTGCAAGTATTGTGCAGATTAGAAAATTAGGCTAAATAACTTTCTAAGCCTGAATAATAATCAACTCAGTGGAAATGAAGAAGCAGTCCACATAATTTTTTTCAACTAGCTCTTCAGCTATAAATTAGACTGGAGCAGCAATTCTCCACCTGTGTATCATGACCACTTTGGAAAATCTCTATCTTCAAAAATATTTACATTACAATTCATGATAGTACCAAAATTACAGTTATGAAATAGAAATGAAAATACTTTTATGGTTGGAGGTGTCACCACAACTTGAGGAACTGTATTAAAGTGTTACATCATTAGGAAGGTTGAGAATTACTGGACAAACATCATATCCAACGGTATTTCCTCCTGGGATATAAACACTTAAATAATATACTGCTTATGTCATGTTTTGATTTGGTGAAACTCTAGAATTAATCTGTAGACTGAAAACATACACATAACGTTTCACATATCCTGAAGCTAATCCTATCATTAGATTGAAAAAAATTAAACTGCATAGTTATCAACTTCTTTTTGAATATTAACTTATAATGTAACTAATGCCTTTCACAAAATCATATTTGTAAAATTTACTTTAAAATGTGTCACTTCTCTATGGTACCTGACAAATTCTCTATTTTGATCTTTTTTTTTTTGTAAATTTGTATATATATTTTTTTATTTTATATTTTCCTCAATTACATTTCCAATGCCATCCCAAAAGTCCCCCACACCTCCCCCCCACTCCCCTACCCACCAATTCCCATTTTTTGGCCCTGGCGTTCCCCTGTACTGGGGCATATAAAGTTTGCCTGTCCAATGGGCCTCTCTTTCCAGTGATGGCCGACTAGGCCATCTTTTGATACATATGCAGCTAGAGTCAAGAGCTCCGGGGTACTGGTTAGTTCATAATGTTGCACCTACAGGGTTGCAGATCTCTTTAGCTCCTTGGATACTTTCTCTAGCTCCTCCATTGGGGGCCCTGTGATCCATCCAGTAGTTGACTGTGAGCATCCACTTCTGTGTTTGCTAGGCCCCGGCCTAGTCTCACAAAAAACAGCTATATCATGGTCCTTGCATCAAATGCTTGCTAGTGTATGCAATGGTGTCATCGTTTGGAGGCTAATTATGGGATGGATCCCTGGATATGGCAGTCTCTAGATGGTCCATCCTTTTGTCTCAGCTCCAAACTTTGTCTCTGTAACTCCTTACATGTATGTACTCTATTTTGATCTTAATCAGCAGTAAATCACAAAGAAAATAGACTGTCCTGCATGGTTCATCAGTACTCAAAATACATACTTTTACTTAAAAAGCTACAAATTGCATGGAAAAAATATTATAACAAACTTTAAAACATTTATTTTAAATGGTTTGCATGATGTTTCCCTTTCGTATATTTCCAGATGGTAATATGATCCTGACAAAGAAAAATAATTTCCAAGCAAGTGGACTGGGGTTTTTCCTGAACATACAAGCAGTGAGATTTAAATATTGTGCTTAAGCTCCCCGAATTTCATTTTACCTATTATGAAAATGGAGATTTAATAATATCTACCTCTCGGGATTGCTGTTACATTTTAATTACATTCATGTAAAATAGGTAATATAGTAAACAATGAGAGTCGGATTTGCTAAATGTTACTTCCATCTTACTTGTGCTGCCCATTGACAAAAGGAAGAAACGATTCCAGGACAGTTTACATCATTAACCTCGATGACAAATAAGCCTTCAGAGCATGCTTGATGAGGATAAGCTTTCAAATATTCATTCTAAAACATTATTTTGTTTCTATTTTAAGACATTTCTAGAAGGTAACATGATCTTGAAGAATGTACAGTGGTTATTTTCATTTCTGTTCCTAACAAATGAGCATAATTATAAAGTAGCCGCATCAAATATTTATGAAATTATAATTAGTGCTACACCTTATTTGATGTTCTAAAAATTTGCTTAAAAATTAAAAAGCTAAATAAGTTCTATTGTAGCTTTCCAAAGGGTGGTACCTGGTTACATAACGGAATCAAGACTACCTAAAAATGGTAGTTTTTCTGAGGTACATAAAGTAAACTCGCATGTGAACTAAAGTTTCTACTTTCTGCTTGGGAACCAGGAACACACGTCGCTATAGTTACCAGCAGAATTGCTATAATTTGATGGAATTTGTATATAGCCAAAATTAGTTATGCTAAATAGATTAAATGAATACAAAGTGACCCAGGAAAAAAATGTGAAGATTAAATATCATTGCACTAGAAATGACACCACAATCCAGATCCTTAATTAGGTAGGCCCAAAGTAGAGTTCATACAGGGTACTGAGTACTAACTGTGAAATAAATAGCATCCTGTCATTCTTTCACATTCAGGCAGCTAAAATCTAAATGCCAGTAACCCCCTATGCAAATAAGAATTTTATTTTTCTAAAGCTGAATGATCCAAAAGGAAACTGGTCTGCATTTATGGCAGTGAATGGGAAGAAAGGAAGAGCTAAGTGCTCTGATTCTGGGGAAATAAAACACTGATGGGAAGTTTAAAATTAGAAACCATCAGGTAACAAATACTGGCAATACAGATTTGTAAAACACTACTAGGAAATAGATTAGCAGCAGTATTTTAAAAGATTCTTCCTTTCTTTCCTATTATCTCTTTGAATATTCATGGCAATTCTATAAGAACACATATAGCTAGACAGTTCAAAAGGCATACCTGAATTTGTATACTTTAGTCTTCTGACTCCATAAGACACATCATGTCACTTCTTTTGATAAGTACACCATTTGGGGTTAGTGCTTAGGTGATAAAAGAGTGAATATATTTCCAGGAAATATTTCGGGGATGAGAAATCCATAAAGGTGAGGTAATAATGTATATTCCAAATTGCGGAAGACATGATTTCAAGGAAATTATTTATTGTGTTGTTGTTACTGCTGTTTTTCTTTGAGACAGAAACTTATTAGGCAGTCTGCTTGGCCTGGAACATACTATGTGAGCCAAGATGGATAAGACTCACAGAGATGAACTTCCTTCCCTGTGAATGCTGGGATTAAATGTGTGCACATCATGATTGGAAACTGACTAGATCTCAGATATGTGACCAGTCTGTAAAGGATTTACTTTGAAGAATTGGTTACCTGTCTCCAACATGAATTCTCTCCTGAAATTTTAAAAGCATGAACATTGAGTTATAGATAAGAATAAGGCTAACCATCTCAGAATTTCATTTCCCAGCAGCACTTTGAGGTATGCATGTGGCAACCATCTCATAGTGAGCTCTGTATAAACATGTGTGATGATTGTTGGTTATGCCACTAGAGAAGGAGGAAGAGGAAGAGGAGGAGGAAGAAGAGGAAGAGGAGGAGGAAGAAGAGGAAGAGGAGGAGGAAGAAGAGGAAGAAGAAGGGGAGGAGGAGGAAGAGGAGGAGGAAGAGGAAGAAGAAGGGGAGGAGGAGGAAGAGGAGGAGGAGGAAGAAGAAGAAGAAGAAGAAGAAGAAGAAGAAGAAGAAGAAGAAGAAGAAGAAGAAGAAGAAGAAGAAGAAGAAGAAGAAGAAAAAGAAGAAGAAGAAGAAGAAGAAGATCTTCTACTTCCCTGTCTCTACTTTGCAGCTAGATAATTTATAAGCTAATAACAAATAGCTGGGACATCTTTGTAAGATCTGATCTTACAATTCTGCAATACTAGTGATGAAACAGTAAGAAAATATAAGTAACCTGGATCCATGAGTGTCTTGTAAGAAACACAGGCACACTTTTATTATAGATAGAAGGAAAAAAAAAAGGTTTTCTGTTACATTGACCTTTATTGGACAAAAATAACTCCATATTAACTTCAAAAGTTTGAAACTGATATTAAGAGAAATTATTTGGAAAAAATAAACAATTTCCCTCTTTCTTGGCGCTCACATTGAAATGAATAATACAATAGTAGAAAAACCTATAGATGAGACAGGAATTAGGTCTGATGAAATGGCTCGGGGGCTAAGCTTGACAACCTGAATTTGAAACCCACTTGGTGAAAAGAGAAGATCACCTTTCCCAAGTTATCCTTGGGCCTACAGTGGCATTTTACATTCTACATTCTTGTGTGTGATGGCATGCAGACATACCCCAAATAAATAAATAAATGTAAGAAAATATAAACAGAAGTTAGGAATGAACAGAAGGAATTACAGAAACTGTAGTTTATCAGATAAGAAAATGGAGTCAACAGTAACAAAGAAATAGGAAGACAAAGGACCACTGCCTCAAAAGCCACCTAAGTCATATTGTTTACATGTTTAAACAATGACAAACAATAAATAAGTCTATTTTTTAGCATGATGTTTGTCTGCAGTTTACAAATTATATGACAAGAATAATTAGAGAATCTCATTTCAAGCAAAAGTTTCTTTTGAGTGTTAACATTTTCCTGAATTCTATGAGGAGAATAGTTCAGAGACCATATTCTGATATAGAAGTGGGAATGGTGGTGATGTGAGACTGTCTGTATGTGTATGCAAGTGCAATAACAGAGTTAGTAAATTTAATTGGAAACCGATGCATATTAAGCCATCATTTTGCTAATTTCTTCAGAGCATTCTGATAGTTGTAACTCATAGAACAATTCTGTTCCTGAATATAGTTGCAAAACAATACAGTTGGTCAGAATCCGAAGATAATTTGAGGGTAAGGACAACAAATAGAATGTCAAGTAGTAAGTTGGTAGGAATGAAGGGATTCTGGATTTTGAATACCTACCATTAACATATTCTTGACCTTTAATTTAATGCTTCAGTGTTGCATGATAGAAAGCTTGCCCGAAGTCTTTTTCATGAGGAAATCATTCCTGGATGAAGGTAGTTGAGAAACAATTTAACTTGCTCAACTTTTCTTTCATAGGGCAATAATATAAGGTCAGTATGTTAACTGTGGTCATGGATCACTCTCTGGTTTTTACAATGTTTCTAACACTTTCTAAATGGATATTTAAGTTATAAATTCTTTGATTTCCATTGTAGAGCCAGCAACAGTATTCTTTCCAAATGCTCCTATGTACTTGTTTCATTGCTTTCATTCTTTTCTCTTCATCTAAATGAATGTCATCTGTGTTACCTACAGGTAATGATACTGGGACCATCATTTCCATTTTAAAAAGAGATGTACTTTAAAAAGTATGCCTAAAAATGAGCCTGGAAGGAAATATCTTCAAATGGCAATGATAATTTGCATTGGAGGATGAAAAGATGTGTATTTATACCTCTCCATTTTTACATTTCAAATATTATGCCATATATGAGTTTGCATTACTTTATGACAGAAAACTAATAATCATACCTCAATATAAAATAGAAACAGTCTGATAACTCCTGAAAAGAACTCTGCAAACAGGCACATGTGTTGCTATCTAGAAAAGAGGTCCTAGGACTTATTTTGGGTCCCTTCCAAACACTTCATTTTCATAATATTTCTTCTTAATCCAGGATTTCTTAATACGATTACATGGTGTCTTTCTTTTTCATCATTTATTCTTTTCTCTTATAAATTCTCCTTTATACAAACTCATTTGCTATTTGAAGACAAGATTTTTCTCAGAACAACCAATGTCTTATGTGAAGTAGAATATGAAGCTTTCTTTCTAACAAGAGAATTCTCAGTTAGCACTGATAATTATGTATTTTATAAATATTTAAAATGAGAGATTTCCAAAACTGTCAGAAAAAAATCTACATGTTCTTGGTAATTAACTGAAGCGTTCCAAATTTTGCATGATGTTGCATATGTGCAAGACACACCAGGGAACTGTTTCTTGTCCCTTGAGGGAAAAGGGTATAAAAAATTCAGGACGATTTGGTAATATTTGCTAAAATGTCATTACAATATGAGGAGAGTTGATACTTTTAATTGTGTGTAGAAGAGGCAGACTTACTAAGTTGAGAGTTAGCATCGAAGTATAATTCCGGTTTAGAAATGGGGAAAAAATGACCGATTTTAAGCCCAGGCAAAGAGAGATTGATATAGAACTTGTTGTTTTCCACAGTGTTGTAGCTATTACTTCCACACAATGAAGATCTTAGCAATATCTTCAGGTGGAAAGCAAAGACTGCCTATTGAAATAACTTTTACATTGGGGTCATATTAGCTGTTGTATTAGCAGCCGGGTGCCAGAGATGTAAAGGACCCCATAAACATGTTATAAGGCTACAAAATATTGTGGAAAGCCAGATAAGATGTAAACTTAGGGAACTTATTGGTCACATCACTATTTGTGAATAATGTTCTGACAGTTCTGTGAACAATCCGTTGGCATCAAGGAACAATCCAAGCAGGAGATAATGAGAACTTTAACTCGGGTAGAGAGTAGTGAGAACTGGAAATCAAAAAGATGGATTGAGGTATATGTGTGAATGTGATTTCAGCTCTAGCAGCAGCAGAGCTTAAATATATAGAAGAAATAAGTTAAGGTTTCCTCACCCAGTGCTAGGTTCATGGTTCAGAACACTAATAAAAATAAGATAAACAGAAGAAAAGGGTAAACATTTATTTGCTTTTACTTTTACATCATTTTCAGGAGGATTTAAACTACAAACTCTAGGAAATAAGTAAACTTGGACATTTCATGCTCAAGTTTGGTGGGCAAGAGTCAGAATTGAGGACAGAAGGATACGATCCAATGGCAATAAATGGGAGGATCACAGCAAGGCCTTTTTTTCTCCAATACTTTGTACAGCTCATCTCTTAGCTTGGCTCCTAACTTCTAAGAATAAAAAACAAAACTAAAGGAGGTTAAGGTGGCCTGCTTCATGAGAGAATGGAATAATCTTGGAAGTAACTTTCCAAGGTTCAGTGATTAAATTCTGAGAAGGCAAAGTCAAGTTGAAAGTGATTGTGTTATTTCTGCTGATTTCTAAATGTAAGATGTTAGAATTTGTTTATCAGGGCCTATATGCCATCATGAGCATGATAAGGAGGGATGATAGTAAAGGATAAGACTATGTGAGAGACTAAGTAAGTTTAGATGACCTTTATTCAATGTTATAAGATAATGCAAAAATATATTTTGAGAAAGATAAAATATTTTGCTTTGAATATACCAAATTTGAAGTTGGCAGAAAAAGATATTACCAGTAGCTGGCATAATTGACATAAAACTGGCACCATGTGTTCACAGGAAACTCAGATTTTCCAAATCAAATCAAATATTTGACTAAAGAATGTGGTAAATGAATATTAATTACCTAATTTCTAAGTGTGAATTTCTCCAGCTTTCCTCGGAATGTCTGATACATGAAGTGAATACAAATCATATATTATTCAAGACCAATACAAATGCTTACAATATATGGTGATGCTTCTAATTTAAACTTGCATGCAAAAAAGTAACATGGGGCAGTCGCCATCTTGGTTCCGGGACTCAGCAGAACTTAGGAAATTAGTCTGAACAGGTGAGAGGGTGCACCAGAGAACCGGACAGCTTCTGGGACAGGCAGAAGCACAGAGCCGCTGAGGCAGCACCCTTGGCGGGCCGCAGACAGCCGGCCACCGTCCGGACCAGAGGACAGGTGTCTGCCTGGCTTGGGAGGCGGCTTCAGCCTCAGCAGCAGTGGTCGCCATCCTGGTTCCGGGACTCAGCAGAACTTAGGAAATTAGTCTGAACAGGTGAGATGGTGTGCCAGAGAACCGGACAGCTTCTGGGACAGGCAGAAGCACAGAGGCGCTGAGGCAGCACCCTTGGCGGGCCGCAGACAGCCGGCCACCGTCTGGACCAGAGGACAGGTGTCTGCCTGGCTTGGGAGGCTGCCTCAGCCTCAAGAGCAGCGGTCGCCATCTTGGTTCCAGGACTCCCTGGAACTTAGGAATTTAGTCTGCACAGGTGAGAGTCTGCACCACAGAAGCTGACAGCTTCTGGGAACTGCCAAAGCAACACAGCTTCTGAGAAAGGCCCTGTTTTGGGCCTTCTTCTTCGGCCAGGAGGAGTTCCAAAAACAAGATATCTGCGCACCTTCCCTGTAAGAGAGCTTGACAGCAGAGAGTGCTCTGAGCACTGAAACCCAGAGGAGAGAATCTGTCTCCCAGGTCTGCTGATAGACGGTAACAGAATCACCAGAAGAACAATCTCTAAACAGAGTCAACTATAACTACTAACTCCAGAGATTACCAGATGGCGAAAGGTAAACATAGAAATCTTACTAACAGGAACCAAGACCACTCACCATTATCAGAACCCAGCACTCCCACTTTGTCCAGTCCAGGACACCCCAAAACACCCGAAAACCTAGACCTAGATTTAAAAGCATATCTCATGATGATGGTAGAGGACATCAAGAAGGACTTTAATAAATCACTTAAAGAAATACAGGAGAACACTGCTAAAGAGTTACAAGTCCTTAAAGAAAAACAGGAAAACACAATCAAACAGGTAGAAGTCCTTACAGAAAAAGAGGAAAAAACATACAAACAGGTGATGGAAATGAACAAAACCATACTAGACCTAAAAAGGGAAGTAGACACAATAAAGAAAACTCAAAGCGAGGCAACACTAGAGATAGAAACCCTAGGAAAGAAATCTGGAACCATAGATTTGAGCATCAGCAACAGAATACAAGAGATGGAAGAGAGAATCTCAGGTGCAGAAGATTCCATAGAGAACATCGGCACAACAATCAAAGAAAATGGAAAATGCAAAAAGATCCTAACTCAAAATATCCAGGAAATCCAGGACACAATAAGAAGACCAAACCTGCGGATAACAGGAGTGGATGAGAATGAAGAATTTCAACTCAAAGGACCAGCAAACATCTTCAACAAAATTATTGAAGAAAACTTCCCAAATCTAAAGAAAGAGATGCCTATGAACATACAAGAAGCCTACAGAACTCCAAATAGACTGGACCAGAAAAGAAATTCCTCCCGACACATAATAATCAGAACAACAAATGCACTAAATAAAGATAGACTACTAAAAGCAGTAAGGGAAAAAGGTCAAGTAACATATAAAGGCAAGCCTATCAGAATTACACCAAATTTTTCACCAGAGACTATGAAAGCCAGAAGAGCCTGGACAGATGTTATACAGACACTAAGAGAACACAAATTCCAGCCCAGGCTACTATACCCAGCCAAACTCTCAATTACCATAGATGGAGAAACCAAAGTATTCCACGACAAAACCAAATTCACCCATTATCTCTCCACGAATCCAGCCCTTCAAAGGATAATAACAGAAAAAAACCAATACAAGAACGGGAACAACGCCCTAGAAAAAACAGGAAGGTAATCCCTCAACAAACCTAAAAGAAGACAGCCACAAGAATAGAGTGCCAACTTTAACAACAAAAATAACAGGAAGCAACAATTACTTTTCCTTAATATCTCTTAACATCAATGGTCTCAACTCCCCAATAAAAAGACATAGACTAACAAACTGGCTGCACAAACAAGACCCAACATTTTGCTGCTTACAGGAAACACATCTCGGAGAAAAAGATAGACACTACCTCAGAATGAAAGGCTGGAAAACAATTTTCCAAGCAAATGGTATGAAGAAACAAGCTGGAGTAGCCATCCTAATATCTGATAAGATTGACTTCCAACCCAAAGTCATCAAAAAAGACAAGGAGGGGCACTTCGTTCTCATCAAAGGTAAAATCCTCCAAGAGGAACTCTCAATTCTGAATATCTATGCTCCAAATACAAGGGCAGCCACATTCATTAAAGAAACTTTATTAAAGCTCAAAGCACACATTGCACCTCACACAATAATAGTGGGAGACTTCAACACACCACTTTCACCAATGGACAGATCATGGAAACAGAAACTAAACAGGGACACACTGAAACTAACAGAAGTGATGAAACAAATGGATCTGACAGATATCTACAGAACATTTTATCCTAAAACAAAAGGATATACCTTCTTCTCAGCACCTCATGGTACCTTCTCCAAAATTGACCACATAATAGGTCACAAAACAGGCCTCAACAGATTCAAAAATATTGAAATTGTCCCATGTATCCTATCAGATCACCATGCACTAAGGCTGATCTTCAATAACAAAAAAAAATAAGAGAAAGCCAACATTCACGTGGAAACTGAATAACACTCTTCTCAATGATACCTTGGTCAAGGAAGGAATAAAGAAAGAAATTAAAGACTTTTTAGAGTTTAATGAAAATGAAGCCACAACGTACCAAAACTTTGGGACACAATGAAAGCATTTCTAAGAGGGAAACTCATAGCTCTGAGTGCCTCCAAGAAGAAACGGGAGAGAGCACATACTAGCAGCTTGAAAACACATCTAAAAGCTCTAGAAAAAAAGGAAGCAAATTCACCCAAGAGGAGTAGATAGCAGGAAATAATCAAACTCAGGGGTGAAATCAACCAAGTGGAAACAAGAAGAACTATTCAAAGAATTAACCAAACGAGGAGTTGGTTCTTTGAGAAAATCAACAAGATAGATAAACCCTTAAGTAGACTCACTAGAGGGCACAGAGACAAAACCCTAATTAACAAAATCAGAACTGAAAAGGGAGACATAACAACAGATCCTGAAGAAATCCAAAACACCATCAGATCCTTCTACAAAAGGCTATATTCAACAAAACTGGAAAACCTGGACGAAATGGACAAATTTCTGGACAGATACCAGGTACCAAAGTTGAATCAGGATCAAGTTGACCTTCTAAACAGTCCCATATCCCCTAAAGAATTAGAAGCAGTTATTAATAGTCTCCCAGCCAAAAAAAGCCGAGGACCAGACGGCTTTAGTGCAGAGTTCTATCAGACCTTCAAAGAAGATCTAATTCCAGTTCTGCACAAACTTTTTCACAAGATAGAAGTAGAAGGTACTCTACCCAACTCATTTTATGAAGCCACTATTACTCTGATACCTAAACCACAGAAAGATCCAACAAAGATAGAGAACTTCAGACCAATTTCTCTTATGAATATCGATGCAAAAATCCTCAATAAAATTCTCGCTAACCGAATCCAAGAACACATTAAAGCAATCATCCATCCTGACCAAGTAGGTTTTATTCCAGGGATGCAGGGATGGTTTAATATACGAAAATCCATCAATGTAATCCATTATATAAACAAACTCAAAGACAAAAACCACATGATCATCTCCTTAGATGCAGAAAAAGCATTTGACAAGATCCAACACCCATTCATGATAAAAGTTCTGGAAAGATCAGGAATTCAAGGCCCATACCTAAACATGATAAAAGCAATCTACAGCAAACCAGTAGCCAACATCAAAGTAAATGGAGAGAAGCTGGAAGCAATCCCACTAAAATCAGGGACAAGACAAGGCTGCCAACTTTCTCCCTACCTTTTCAGCTTAGTACTTGAAGTATTAGCCAGAGCAATTCGACAACAAAAGAGATCAAGGGGATACAAATTGGAAAAGAGGAAGTCAAAATATCACTTTTTGCAGATGATATGTTAGTATATATAAGTGACCCCAAAAATTCCACCAGAGAACTCCTAAACCTGATAAACAGCTTCGGTGAAGTAGCTGGATATAAAATAAACTCAAACAAGTCAATGGCCTTTCTCTATACAAAGAATAAACAGGCTGAGAAATAAATTAGGGAAACAACACCTTTCTCAATAGTCACAAATAATATAAAATATCTTGGCGTGACTCTAACTAAGGAAGTGAAAGATCTGTATGATAAAAACTTCAAGTCTCTGAAGAAAGAAATTAAAGAAGATCTCAGAAGATGGAAGGATCTCCCATGCTCATGGATTGGCAGGATCAACATTGTAAAAATGGCTATCTTGCCAAAAGCAATCTACAGATTCAATGCAATCCCCATCAAAATTCCAACTCAATTATTCAACGAATTAGAAGGAGCAATTTGCAAATTCATCTGGAATAACAAAAAACCTAGGATAGCAAAAACTCTTCTCAAGGATAAAAGAACCTCTGGTGGAATCACCATGCCTGACCTAAAGCTTTACTACAGAGCAATTGTGATAAAAACTGCATGGTACTGGTATAGAGACAGACAAGTAGACCAATGGAATAGAATTGAAGACCCAGAAATGAACCCGCACACCTATGGTCACTTGATCTTCGACAAGGGAGCTAAAACCATCCAGTGGAAGAAAGACAGCATTTTCAACAATTGGTGCTGGCACAACTGGTTGTTATCATGTAGAAGAATGCGAATCGATCCATACTTATCTCCTTGTACCAAGGTCAAATCTAAGTGGATCAAGGAACTTCACATAAAACCAGAGACACTGAAACTTATAGAGGAGAAAGTGGGGAAAAGCCTTGAAGATATGGGCACAGGGGAAAAATTCCTGAACAGAACAGCAATGGCTTGTGCTGTAAGATCGAGAATTGACAAATGGGACCTAATGAAACTCCAAAGTTTCTGCAAGGCAAAAGACACCGTCAATAAGACAAAAAGACCACCAACAGATTGGGAAAGGATCTTTACCTATCCTAAATCAGATAGGGGACTAATATCCAAAATATATAAAGAACTCAAGAAGGTGGACTTCAGAAAATCAAATAACCCCATTAAGAAATGGGGCTCAGAACTGAACAAAGAATTCTCACCTGAGGAATACCGAATGGCAGAGAAGCACCTGAAAAAATGTTCAACATCCTTAATCATCAGGGAAATGCAAATCAAAACAACCCTGAGATTCCACCTCACACCAGTCAGAATGGCTAAGATCAAAAATTCAGGTGACAGCAGATGCTGGCGTGGATGTGGAGAAAGAGGAACACTCCTCCATTGTTGGTGGGATTGCAGGCTTGTACAACCACTCTGGAAATCAGTCTGGTGGTTCCTCAGAAAATTGGACATGGTACTACGGGAGGATCCAGCAATACCTCTCCTGGGCATATATCCAGAAGATGCCCCAACTGGTAAGAAGGACACATGCTCCACTATGTTCATAGCAGCCTTGTTTATAATAGCCAGAAGCTGGAAAGAACCCAGATGCCCCTCAACAGAGGAATGGATACAGAAAATGTGGTACATCTACACAATGGAGTACTACTCAGCTATTAAAAAGAATGAATTTATGATATTCCTAGCCAAATGGATGGACCTGGAGGGCATCATCCTGAGTGAGGTAACACATTCACAAAGGAACTCACACAATATATACTCACTGATAAGTGGATATTAGCCCAAAACCTAGGATACCCAAGATATAAGATACAATTTCCTAAACACATGAAACTCAAGAAAAATGAAGACTGAAGTGTGGACACTATGCCCCTCCATAGAAGTGGGAACAAAACACCCGTGGAAGGAGTTACAGAGACAAAGTTTGGAGCTGAGATGAAAGGATGGACCATGTAGAGACTGCCATATCCAGGGATCCATCCCATAATCAGCATCCAAATGCTGACACCATTGCATACACTAGCAAGATTTTATTGAAAGGACCCAGATGTAGCTGTCTCTTGTGAGACTATGCCGGGGCCTAGCAAACACAGAAGTGTATGCTCACAGTCAGCTAATGGATGCATCACAGGGCTCCCAAAGGAGGAGCTAGAGAAAGTACCCAAGGAGCTAAAGGGATCTGCAACCCTATAGGTGGAACAACATTATGAACTAACCAGTACCCCGGAGCTCTTGACGCTAGCTGCATATGTATCAAAAGATGGCCTAGTCGGCCATCACTGGAAATAGAGGCCCATTGGACATGCAAAATTTATATCCCCCAGTACAGGGGAACGCCAGTGTCAAAAAGGGGGAGTGGGTGGGTAGGGGAGTTCGGGTGGGTGGGTATGGGGGACTTTTGGTATAGCTTTGGAAATGTAAATGAGCTAAATACCTAATAAAAAATTAAAAAAAAAGTAACATGGTTCTCTTTCTTTCTTTCTTTCTTTCTTTCTTTCTTTCTTTCTTTCTTTCTCTCTCTCTCTCTCTCTCTCTCGTTCTTTCTCTTTTTTTTTTTTTTTTTTTTTTTTTTTTTTTTTTTTTTTTTTTTTTTTTTGAGACAGGGTTTTACTGTATAGCCCTGGCTGTCCTGGAACTCACTATGTAGACCAAACTGGCCTCGAACTCTGAAATCTGCCTGCCTCTGCCTCCTGAGTGCTGGGATTAAAGGTGTGTGCCACCATGCCCGGTGCATGGTTATTTCTTATGAAGTCAAGTGTTTAACTGAAGTGAGAACTCTTGCGGATGTCCAGTGAAAAGTATCACATGTGAGAAGCTGAAGGCAACACATTCAGCAAGGAAAGTGAAATGAGTCTACAGTCAGGTTTGGTCCTTCCCATGTAATTGTTTCTTTATCCTCCCCCTCAAGTCACAGTACTAAATTCTGTCCATTAAAGTAGCTTGAGATTCAACCTCAGACCTCTTTTCATTATTTTTTGGTTGTAAGCTTCCCCTTTAATGGCTGAGTCATCTCTCCAGCCCAACCCTTCTCATTATTTCTGCTAGTGGTAGGAATTCCAAAATACAATTCCCAGGGTTTTTTTTTTCATTGTACACACACACACACACACACACACACACACACACTACTAGGCAACAGATACTGATGAGACCAGCACCTGCATCAATGTTTCAGAGACCAGCACAGAAGAGTTAGAAAGACTTCAAGAGTCAGAATACCAAAAAAGTCTTCTTGAGGAAAAGTCTCTCCTAGAAATAGCTACACAAACAAACAGGAACAATATTGATATCAGTGGATAGGTCAACATGGACAGGGTAAAGTTTTGTGGGGCCACACTGTTAGATAAAGAATGATAGGCAATTATTGATTGCTACCAGAAGGAGAATTAACTCTTCCATGAATGAGCCTCTGTATTGGTTATCCAATACAAATTAGTCACCCTTGAAGGCATATACACATAACAAAATGAGACTCAGCAGGTTTCATCTATATATGGATGTGCATACACATATATCTATGTATTGTGTAACAAACATAAGGCAAAAGAAACTATCAAAGAGATTACAGAGCCATGGTAGGTGTTTATAGGGTTACTGAAGGGACAGAAGTGGTATAATGGTATGCCAATTTAAAAAGAAGAAATATGTATGTATGTATATATATATAATATGTATATATATACAATATATTTTAATTTCTGGTATATATGTATTCATATGCATGATACATGCACACAAATGTACAACATACACAAACATATACATAGGAGGTATAGAAAGTAATTACAAAGACAATTATGAACAAAGTAGATAACAGGCATGTATACATAAAATGACACATTTTTATGCCAATTTAATTTTGAAAGAATTCAGAAGAGAAATATTATGAGATGTATATGTATTCCAACTCTCATATATTTCATAGACAAGAGATGAATTTTTAATATATTAGGAAGACTAATAGCCAGTGCCTAAAATCAGACTACTCATTGAAACTTCCATAAATATGCTTATATAAACTTCCTTCCCTCCATGGAATATGCATGTACATTAAATGTGAATACAACTGTTTGGGTATATGAGGCCCTTCTATATTAGTGGGTGGCCACACATAGCACATTGGGATATACTTTGCTATGGATTCCATCAGATGCATATCAGTCTTTTGTATATTATGGTGATTATGTCTATGTCCAGGTGAAAACTAATAATGAGTAGTTGCTTATGGAACAGAAGTACACATTGGTTGAGAGAGTGAATGTTCACAATGCGAAAGTTTACTGACAGCCTAAAATGTGTATATCCTAGCAATATATCCTGTCATTTTACTTTGTTCAAAGAGATTTCTGTATACAATGTACTTTATTCAGTGGAAGAAAGAGGACTCTCTAATAATTCTACTTAGTATACATTATCTTTATATTTTCAGTGACTATCATCATATATATTTCATTCAAACAATAAAAGTGATCAAATCAAAAGAAGTTTATTACTTTTTAATATCCAAGATCAAATTAAATTGATGGAATATATTGATTAAAACACATACAAATACACCTGCAACCATGTGTCTACATTTTCATAAAAATGAAAGGCAGTTTTATAAAGAAATTCACTGTGTTATAATATGTGTAATATCATCTTCCATTATTATACAATGTTAATGGAAAGTTTAATATTAACGTGACATTGTTCGAAAGTAATCTTGACTTGAAACCTTCATGATGAATCAGGTGGTCAAGGAAAGAACATTACTGAACACATCACCTATTATTAGGAAGAAACTACAATGCACATTCCAACTTCATTTTGTCATTTAATTCTTCTTGAGATTCACACAAGTGTTTACCTCCATAATGATTCAATTAACCAACATTAATTAACCAATATTTTTGCCAATTTATTACTTGTATAAAATGAAGTCATCTTATTTAGCAATGCTCATTGCTCTGAAAATAAAATTTTACCAGTTTTTCTAGCCATCAAGAACTGCAAATTGGTTTAATTGATATACTTAAAGTTTAGTTTATTTTAAAGCTATAAGGAAAAGTGCTATACATAAAAAAAAATAGGTTCATGTGATACAGGACAAATAGAAAAGTGCAGGTTATAGGAAAATCTAAGTCTTACCAACTACTCAACACTTAGTTGATTTTTCCAAAGACTGAAAAATTGAGAATTCAAATTCAGAAAATCCTGTCAAAAATGGGCATAAATGACCAAAAGAAAGTTATTTACTGTGGGTATCCCTTGAAAAATGTAGGGAATTTTCAGAGAATTACCTAGAAAGGTCATTCTGTATAAGGCCTTATGGTTATAATAAATCTCACATTTAGACCTCCCATGTAGATTGTAAGCCCATGTGGCAGGTTGATTTTTGCATTTTATTAATATGCTTGATGTACACATTTTGAAGAATGGATGTAAACACTTGAAATACAGTAGGAAAATTCTATAAACCCATGAAGTCAAAAACTTAGATAAGAATATAACTGACAGGCTATTGTGCTTTAAATGAGAACCCCTTTTCTCACAGGAATATATATTTCAATGTTTGGTCTCTATTTGGGGGACTGTCTTGAAGGATTATATGTGATCTTATTGAAAATATTCTCTCTCTCTCTCTCTCTCTCTCTCTCTCTCTCTCTCTCTGTCTGTCTCTCTCTCTCTCTCTCTCTTTTTCCTCCCCATTTGCTGCACCCTCTCTATCAATCATAATGAAAGGTCTAACTAATACCTCACTAATACTGCCTGTCACTGTTCTTCCTCCATGAATATTATGAACTCACCATTTGAAAATAAATGTAAGTCCCAAAGTAAACGTTTTTTTTTTCTATAAGTTTCTTTGCTCATAGTATTTCTTCACAGCAATGGAACTGTAACTAAGGAACGTGCCAAAAATTTCAAACATTTCGCAGAGTATACAACAATGAAAGAAAACTACATTCTACAAATGGACGTACTTGAGGGGAAAAAATCCCTTTAACACCACATTAGTGAATACTTGTGATATACACAGTTTCTTACTATTCAAATACTCTATTTAAGAAGCAAACGTTCTTCACTATGTATGTTGTTGATTGAATGTCTTTCTTATACTATATGGGCTAACACAGGGAACTCCTTACATTCCTTAGTCCCTAGAAGCCTGGAAGCATACAATGTTATGGGTCATTTATATGTACTCATGCTAGAAGATCAATTAAGTCAACATTAAAAATAACTGTGGAGAGTTTAGAAAATAGTCAAGAAAGAAGTAGTAACCTAAAGTTCTTGCCAGAGCAAAGATGCAATTGATGACTTTGCTGCATCCATTTTGGCGATTCTACTGACATTATTTTAGCTCTTGAATATTTCTTGCTTACTGTTAAGTTTGTGTGTTAAGTGTGAACACTTTGCCCCTTCTTAGAAATGGGAACAAAACACCCATGGAAGGAGTTACAGAGACAAAATATGGAGCTGTGACGAAAGGATGGACCATTGCCATGTGCAGGGATCCATCCCATAATCAGCTTCCAAACGCTGACACCATTGCATACACTATCAAGATTTTGGTGAAAGGACCCAGATATAGCTGTCTCTTGTGAGACTATGCCAGGGCCTAGCAAACACAGAAGTGGATGATCACAGTCAGCTATTGGATGGGTCACACAGCCCCCAATGGAGGAGCTAGAGAAATTACCCAAGGAGCTAAAGGGAACTGCAACCCTATAGGTGGAACAACAATATGAACTAACCAGTATCCCGGAGCTCTTGTCTCTAGATGCATATGTATCAAACGATGGCCCAGTCGGCCATCACTGCAAAGAGAGGCCCATTGGACTTACAAATTTTATATGCCCCAGTACAGGGGAACCCCAGGGCCAAAAAGGGGGAGTGGGTGGGTAGGGGGTTAGGGGGTGGGTATGGGGGACTTTTGGGATATCACTGAAAATGTAAACGAGGAAAATACCTAATTAAAAAAAGTCAAAAAAAGTTTTTAATTTATATTTTCACTATTTCATACATATCAGATCTATTGTGATTACATTCATCCCTCCTTACCCATTCTCTTACTTTTGGACCTCCAGTATTTATATTTTGTAAGTGCTTCAGACCCCATTAAAAAATACTATTTGTGACTGGGTTACCTCACTCAGGATGATATTTTCTATTTCCATCTATTTGCCTAAGGATTTCATGAAGTCATTGTTTTTAATAGCTGAGTAGTACTCCATTGTGTAAATGTAACACATTTTCTGTATCCACTCCTGTGTTGAGGACATCTGGGTTCTTTCCAGCTTCTGGCTATTATAAGTAAGGCTGCTATGAACATAGTGAAGCACATGTCCTGGTTATAAGTTGGAGCATCTTTTGAGTATATGCCCAGGAGTGGTATAGCTGGATCTTCTGATAGTACTATGTCCAATTTTCTGAGGAACCACCAGACTTATTTCCAAAGTGTTTGTACCAGCTTTCAATCCCACCAGCAATGGTGAAATGTTTCTCTTTCTCCACATCCTCACCAGCATCTGCTGTCACCTGAGGTTTTGATCTTAGCCATTGTGACTGATGTGAGGTAGAATTTCAGTGTTGTTTTGATTTGTATTTCTCTGATGACTAAGGATGCTGAACATTTTTTTGTTTTTATTAGATATTTTCTTTATTTACATTTCAAATGTTATCTCCTTTCCTAGTTTCCCCTCTGAAATCCCCTATCCCCTCCAAAAATCCCCTATCCCCACTCCCTACCCCTGCTCCCCAACCCACCCACTCTTGCTTCCTGGTCCTGACATTCCCCTATACAGGGACATAGAACCTTCACAGGACCAAGGGCCTCTCTTCCCATTGATGACTGACTAGGCCATTCTGTGCAACATATGCAGCTAGAGCCATGTGTACCACCATGTGTTTTCTTTGATTGGTGGTTTAGTCCCAGGGAGGTCTGGGTTTACTGGTTGGTTCATATTATTGTTCTTCTTATGGGACTTCAGAACCCTTCAGCTCCTTGGGTACTTTCTCTAGCTCCTCCATTGGGGGCCCTGTGCTTTAGGTGCTTCTCTGCCATTTGATATTCCTCAGTTGAGAATTCTTTGTTTAGCTCTGTAGCTCATTTTTGAATAGGGTTATTTGGTTCTCTGGAGTCTAACTACTTAAGTTCTTTGCATCTATTGGATATTAGCCCTCTGTCAGATGTAGGGTTGGTAAAGATCTTTTCCCAATCTGTTGGTTTCTGTTTTGTCCTATTGACAGTGTCTTTTGCCTTACAGAATCTCTGCAATTTTATGAGGTCCCATCTGTTGATTCATGATCTTAGAGCATAAGTCATTGGTGTTCTGTTCAGGAACTTTCCCCTGTGCCCATATGTTTGAGATTGTTCCCTAATTTCTCTCTTATTAGTTTCTGTGTATCTTGTTTTATGTGGAGTTCCTTGATGCCCTTGGACTTGAGCTTTGTACAAGGAGATAAGACAGGATTGATATGCATTCTTCTACATGTTGACTGCCAGTTGAATGAGCACCATTTGTTGAAAATGCTGTCTTTTTCCACTGGATTGGTTTAGCTCCTTTGTCAAAGATCAAGCGACCAGTCACAGAAGAACACACATGTTATGCACTCACTGAGAAGTGGATATTAGCCCAACATCCCAGAACACCCAAAATACAATTCACAGACCACATGAATATTCAGAAGGAGGAAGACCACAGTGTGGATGCTTCAGTCCTTCCAAAGGGGGAACAAAATACTCACAAAAGAAAATATGGAGATAAAGCATGCAGCAGAAACTCAAGGAAAGGCTATCCAGAGACTTCCCCACCAGGGGATCCATCCCATCTAAGAAGTGCTTGCTGACAGGAGCCTGATATATCTGTCTCCTGAGAGGCTCTACTAGAGCCTGACCAGTACAGAGGCAGATGCTCTAAGCCAACCATTCAACTGAGCACAGGGTCCTCAATGGAAGAGTTAGAAAAGGACTGAATGAGTTGAAGGGGTTTGCAACCTCATAGGAAAAACAACAATATCAACCAACCAGACCCCCCATCAGAGCTCCCAGGGACTAAACCACCAACCAAAGAGTACACATGGAAGGAACCATGGCTCCAGGTGCATATATAGCAGAGCAGAGGATGGTCTTGTTTGGCATCGATGTGAGGAGAGGCCCTTGGTCCTGTGAAGTCTTGTTCTCTAGTGTAGGGAAATTCAAGGGCAGGGAGGCAGGAGTGTGTGTGTGTGTGTGTGTGTGTGTGTGTGTGTGTGTGTGTGTGAACACCAGGGGGAAGGGGGATGGGATGGCATAGGGAGTTTCCGGGCAGGGATGAAACTGGAAAAGGGGATAATACTTGAAACATAAATAAAAATATATCCAATTAAAAAACAAAATACTTCTGAGAAATAGACAAAATACTGTTTGCTTGTTTGTTTGCTTTTATACTTATTTGTGTGTGTCTCTGTGTGTGTATGTGTATATTATGGGGTGTATATTACATCACATGCTTGGATGTCAGAGGACAACTTTCTTGATTCTGTTGTCTGCATCATGTGAGACCCAGTGATACAACACATGTTGTTAATTTTGGCAACAAGTGTCTTTAATCATGCAGATGTCTTGCTACTCCTAAATGTTCTTTTAATATATGTGTTGTTTGTTTTGTTTTAATCATTAAGTAAGGTAGTCTTTGTGGCCACATATGCAAGTTATACTGATTCAAGAAATATATTTTTAAGCTTTACAGCTCTGACAATATAATGATCAAGGGGTACAGAATGCTTCTTCCTGCGAATTAATGGCATTGAAGTAAGAACTTGAAGTCAACTGTATGAGAGTAACCACTAGGATAAAAGCAGCCTTGTATATAAGAAGTTTATAAATGACTGGGCTTCTGTCAATGGGCAGAAAGTAGCACACCATAAACTATATGTGTTCCTGGCATATATAACATACCAACAAGAAAGCCAGATACAGAATTAGGGCTTTTGATGCACCATCATCACAATGATTGATTTCAATCTAGTAGAAAAATAACACCGTAATCAGAAATGAACTGATATTACAAATGAATTATTTGTGAATTTATAAATACCTAACTGTATAATTTTAACATAGATGACTAATATTGTATTGGAAATTTTACTAAATGTTACTAAATAGAAGAAATGTTTGAGATATAATTGAGAAAATGGCTCTGAAGCAGCACACAGTATGGATTTCAGCACTCTATACAAACCTGATAACACAGAGATATATACATGCATAAATAAACAAATAAATAATAAAAGAGCTATTAAAAAGAACATACTGCTTCATGATTAGAAAATATATTAACAAGCAATTACTTTCAAAAGGGAAGCAACAGAAATTTATAAACTTTAGCTGAACACGTTGAAAGTAATTCAAAGGATTTAATATATAATATCAAGTTATAAAAATTATTTAAAATGGAAAACAAAAAACAATGGAGAAGAAAGGATATTTAATGAAGGCAGAGTTTCCATGCTCCTTAAGCTAGTATGATGAAGATGAAATGCTCATAATGATACAAAACTAAAATTTTCCCTGTTGCAATAGAAGAAATTGCAGATAAAAAGAAGTTAATTAAGAAAGTTTTGGAAAGAGATGACCACCATACATACTTTCATTCTTTCAGTCATTATATGATTTTGATTAAAATTATTTCATTTTGTTGAGCCTTTGTTTGTGTATTTATAGATGATGTTTTTATATTTATAGATGAGATAATACATATAGGTATGGTATTGATTAAAGTATGCTCCTTGTAAATGTTTCTTTTAGTTAACAAATGTCCTGTACTCATAAACAGGAAAGGTTTAATAGTCTATATAGGGAACTTGTAAGATAGCTAAGAGAATGTCCTGTTCTTTCAGAATTCTGGTTCTAGCATTCTCCTATGAACCAATCAGGTTTCATTATTTGTAAATACTCTAAAATCTATCTATTCCATTTTCTCTTTAGTGCCTTTATATGAACAAATAAGATTGTCAGGTAGCTAGACTGATATTTCCAGGGTTAAAAGA
This sequence comes from Mus musculus, assembly GCF_000001635.26. Classification (NCBI taxonomy): domain Eukaryota; kingdom Metazoa; phylum Chordata; class Mammalia; order Rodentia; family Muridae; genus Mus; species Mus musculus. Next base: position 131,992,751 of record NC_000086.7, read on the forward strand.
TATTCAGAAAGGATTCCTCCCTCTGGACTTCACCTCTTGATTCCCTGTTAACACTAGGAATAAAAGGGTCTCTTTAAGATTCAAATTACCAGACCAATTTCAATGAATTAAAAATAAATACCTTGATTGTAACAAACAAATACATATATATATATATATATATATATATATATATATATATATATACACAAAACAATTTATATATATGTATATATGTATACATAAATACACACACACATATATATATATATATAAATTATTTTTTCTGAAGAGGAAGGTAAGAAGTCAGGGGAACTAAGGGCATATATATTCATATAACCTTGGCCAATAACAAATAATGGAGGAGTTTTCCTCTTTCTCCACATCCTTGCCACCATCTGCCCTCACCTGAATTTTTGATCTTAGCCATTCTGACTGGTGTAAGGTGGAATCTCAAGGTTGTTTTGATTTGCATTTTCCTGATGATTAAGGATGTTGAACATTTTTTCAGGTGCTTCTCAGCCATTCGGTATTCCTCAGTTGAGAATTCTTTGTTTAGCTCTGTACTCCATTTTTTAATGGGGTTATTTGAATTTCTGGAGTTCAGCTTCTTGAGCTCTTTGTATATATTGGATATTAGTCCCCTATCAGATTTAGGATTGGTAAAAATCCTTCCCCAATCTATTGCTGGCCTTTTTTTCTTATTGACAGTGTCTTTTGACTTACAGAAATTTTGCAATATGCCCCAGTAAAAGGGAATGCCAGGGCCAAGAAGTGGGAGTGGGAGGGTAGGGGAGCAGGGTGGGGGGAGGGTATAGGGAACTTTTGGGATAGCATTTAATATGTAAGTAAAGAAAATATCTGCAGCAGTGGTCGCCATCTTGGTCCGAGACCCGCCGAACTTAGGAAATTAGTCTGAACAGGTGAGAGGGTGCGCCAGAGAACCTGACAGCTTCTGGAACAGGCAGAAGCACAGAGGCGCTGAGGCAGCACCCTGTGTGGGCCGGGGACAGCCGGCCACCTTCCGGACCAGAGGACAGGTGCCCACCCGGCTGGGGAGGCGGCCTAAGCCACAGCAGCAGCGGTCGCCATCTTGGTCCCGGGACTCCAAGGAACTTAGGAATTTAGTCTGCTTAGGTGAGAGTCTGTACCACCTGGGAACTGCCAAAGCAACACACTGTCTGAGAAAGGTCCTGTTTTGGGCCTTCTTCTTCGGCCAGGAGGAGGTCCAAATACAAGATATCTGCGCACCTTCCCTGTAAGAGAGCTTGCCAGCAGAGAGTGCTCTGAGCACTGAAACTCAGAGGAGAGAATCTGTCTCCCAGGTCTGCTGATAGACGGTAACAGAATCACCAGAAGAACAATCTCTAAACAGAGTCAACTATAACTACTAACTCCAGAGATTACCAGATGGCGAAAGGTAAACGGAGGAATCTTACTAACAGGAACCAAGACCACTCACCATCACCAGAACCCAGCACACCCACTTCGCCCAGTCCAGGGAACCCCAACACACCTGAGAACCTAGACCTAGATTTAAAAGCATATCTCATGATGATGGTAGAGGACATCAAGAAGGACTTTAATAAATCACTTAAAGAAATACAGGAGAACACTGCTAAAGAGTTACAAGTCCTTAAAGAAAAACAGGAAAACACAATCAAACAGGTAGAAGTCCTTACAGAAAAAGAGGAAAAAACATACAAACAGGTGATGGAAATGAACAAAACCATACTAGACCTAAAAAGGGAAGTAGACACAATAAAGAAAACTCAAAGCGAGGCAACACTAGAGATAGAAACCCTAGGAAAGAAATCTGGAACCATAGATTTGAGCATCAGCAACAGAATACAAGAGATGGAAGAGAGAATCTCAGGTGCAGAAGATTCCATAGAGAACATCGGCACAACAATCAAAGAAAATGGAAAATGCAAAAAGATCCTAACTCAAAATATCCAGGAAATCCAGGACACAATAAGAAGACCAAACGTACGGATAATAGGAGTGGATGAGAATGAAGAATTTCAACTCAAAGGACCAGCAAACATCTTCAACAAAATTATTGAAGAAAACTTCCCAAATCTAAAGAATGAGATGCATATGAACATACAAGAAGCCTACAGAACTCCAAATAGACTGGACCAGAAAAGAAATTCCTCCCGACACATAATAATCAGAACATCAAATGCACTAAATAAAGATAGAATACTAAAAGCAGTAAGGGAAAAAGGTTAAGTAACATATAAAGGCAAGCCTATCAGAATTACACCAGATTTTTCACCAGAGACTATGAAAGCCAGAAGAGCCTGGACAGATGTTATACAGACACTAAGAGAACACAAACTGCAGCCCAGGCTACTATACCCAGCCAAACTCTCAATTATCATAGAGGGAGAAACCAAAGTATTCCACGACAAAACCAAATTCACGCATTATCTCTCCACGAATCCAGCCCTCCAAAGGATAATAACAGAAAAAAACCAATACAAGAACGGGAACAACGCCCTAGAAAAAACAAGAAGGTAATCCCTCAACAAACCTAAAAGAAGACAGCCACAAGAACAGAATGCCACCTTTAACAACTAAAATAACAGGAAGCAACAATTACTTTTCCTTAATATCTCTTAACATCAATGGTCTCAACTCGCCAATAAAAAGACATAGACTAACAAACTGGCTACACAAACAAGACCCAACATTTTGCTGCTTACAGGAAACTCATCTCAGAGAAAAAGATAGACACTACCTCAGAATGAAAGGCTGGAAAACAATTTTCCAAGCAAATGGTATGAAGAAACAAGCAGGAGTAGCCATCCTAATATCTGATAAGATTGACTTCCAACCCAAAGTCATCAAAAAAGACAAGGAGGGACACTTCATTCTCATCAAAGGTAAAATCCTCCAAGAGGAACTCTCAATTCTGAATATCTATGCTCCAAATACAAGAGCAGCCACATTCACTAAAGAAACTTTAGTAAAGCTCAAAGCACACATTGCGCCTCACACAATAATAGTGGGAGACTTCAACACACCACTTTCACCAATGGACAGATCATGGAAACAGAAACTAAACAGGGACACACTGAAACTAACAGAAGTGATGAAACAAATGGATCTGACAGATATCTACAGAACATTTTATCCTAAAACAAAAGGATATACCTTCTTCTCAGCACCTCATGGTACCTTCTCCAAAATTGACCACATAATAGGTCACAAATCAGGCCTCAACAGATTCAAAAATATTGAAATTGTCCCATGTATCCTATCAGATCACCATGCACTAAGGCTGATCTTCAATAACAAAATAAATAACAGAAAGCCAACATTCACATGGAAACTGAACAACACTCTTCTCAATGATACCTTGGTCAAGGAAGGAATAAAGAAAGAAATTAAAGACTTTTTAGAGTTTAATGAAAATGAAGCCACAACGTACCCAAACCTTTGGGACACAATGAAAGCATTTCTAAGAGGGAAACTCATAGCTATGAGTGCCTTCAAGAAAAAACGGGAGAGAGCACATACTAGCAGCTTGACAACACATCTAAAAGCTCTAGAAAAAAAGGAAGCAAATTCACCCAAGAGGAGTAGACGGCAGGAAATAATCAAACTCAGGGGTGAAATCAACCAAGTGGAAACAAGAAGAACTATTCAAAGAATTAACCAAACGAGGAGTTGGTTCTTTGAGAAAATCAACAAGATAGATAAACCCTTAGCTAGACTCACTAAAGGGCACAGGGACAAAATCCTAATTAACAAAATCAGAAATGAAAAGGGAGACATAACAACAGATCCTGAAGAAATCCAAAACACAATCAGATCCTTCTACAAAAGGCTATACTCAACAAAACTGGAAAACCTGGACGAAATGGACAAATTTCTGGACAGATACCAGGTACCAAAGTTGAATCAGGATCAAGTTGACCTTCTAAACAGTCCCATATCCCCTAAAGAAATAGAAGCAGTTATTAATAGTCTCCCAGCCAAAAAAAGCCCAGGACCAGACGGGTTTAGTGCAGAGTTCTATCAGACCTTCAAAGAAGATCTAACTCCAGTTCTGCACAAACTTTTTCACAAGATAGAAGTAGAAGGTATTCTACCCAACTCATTTTATGAAGCCACTATTACTCTGATACCTAAACCACAGAAAGATCCAACAAAGATAGAGAACTTCAGACCAATTTCTCTTATGAACATCGATGCAAAAATTCTTAATAAAATTCTCGCTAACCGAATCCAAGAACACATTAAAGCAATCATCCATCCTGACCAAGTAGGTTTTATTCCAGGGATGCAGGGATGGTTTAATATACGAAAATCCATCAATGTAACCCATTATATAAACAAACTCAAAGACAAAAACCACATGATCATCTCGTTAGATGCAGAAAAAGCATTTGACAAGATCCAACACCCATTCATGATAAAAGTTCTGGAAAGATCAGGAATTCAAGGCCAATACCTAAACATGATAAAAGCAATCTACAGCAAACCAGTAGCCAACATCAAAGTAAATGGAGAGAAGCTGGAAGCAATCCCACTAAAATCAGGGACTAGACAAGGCTGCCCACTTTCTCCCTACCTTTTCAACATAGTACTTGAAGTATTAGCCAGAGCAATTCGACAACAAAAGGAGATCAAGGGGATACAAATTGGAAAAGAGGAAGTCAAAATATCACTTTTTGCAGATGATATGATAGTATATATAAGTGACCCTAAAAATTCCAACAGAGAACTCCTAAACCTGATAAACAGCTTCGGTGAAGTAGCTGGATATAAAATTAACTCAAACAAGTCAATGGCCTTTCTCTACACAAAGAATAAACAGGCTGAGAAAGAAATTAGGGAAACAACACCCTTTTCAATAGCCACAAATAATATAAAATATCTCGGCGTGACTCTAACGAAGGAAGTGAAAGATCTGTATGATAAAAACTTCAAGTCCCTGAAGAAAGAAATTAAAGAAGATCTCAGAAGATGGAAAGATCTCCCATGCTCATGGATTGGCAGGACCAACATTGTAAAAATGGCTATCTTGCCAAAAGCAATCTACAGATTCAATGCAATCCCCATTAAAATTCCAACTCAATTCTTCAACGAATTCGAAGGAGCAATTTGCAAATTCATCTGGAATAACAAAAAACCGAGGATAGCAAAAACTCTTCTCAAGGATAAAAGAACCTCTGGTGGAATCACCATGCCTGACCTAAAGCTTTACTACAGAGCAGTTGTGATAAAAACTGCATGGTACTGGTATAGAGACAGACAAGTGGACCAATGGAATAGAATTGAAGACCCAGAAATGAACCCACACACCTATGGTCACTTGATCTTCGACAAGGGAGCCAAAACCATCCAGTGGAAGAAAGACAGCATTTTCAACAATTGGTGCTGGCACAACTGGTTGTTATCATGTAGAAGAATGCGAATCGATCCATACTTATCTCTTTGTACTAAGGTCAAATCTAAGTGGATCAAGGAACTTCACATAAAACCAGAGACACTGAAACTTATAGAGGAGAAAGTGGGGAAAAGCCTTGAAGATATGGGCACAGGGGAAAAATTCCTGAACAGAACAGCAATGGCTTGTGCTGTAAGATCGAGAATTGACAAATGGGACCTAATGAAACTCCAAAGTTTCTGCAAGGCAAAAGACACTGTCTATAAGACAAAAAGACCACCAACAGACTGGGAAAGGATCTTTACCTATCCTAAATCAGATAGGGGACTAATATCCAACATATATAAAGAACTCAAGAAGGTGGACCTCAGAAAATCAAATAACCCCCTTAAAAAATGGGGCTCAGAACTGAACAAAGAATTCTCACCTGAGGAATACCGAATGGCAGAGAAGCACCTGAAAAAATGTTCAACATCCTTAATCATCAGGGAAATGCAAATCAAAACAACCCTGAGATTCCACCTCACACCAGTGAGAATGGCTAAGATCAAAAATTCAGGTGACAGCAGATGCTGGCGAGGATGTGGAGAAAGAGGAACACTCCTCCATTGTTGGTGGGATTGCAGGCTTGTACAACCACTCTGGAAATCAGTCTGGCGGTTCCTCAGAAAACTGGACATAGTACTACCGGAGGATCCAGCATATATCCAGAAGAAGCCCCAACTGGTAAGAAGGACACATGCTCCACTATGTTCATAGCAGCCTTATTTATAATAGCCAGAAACTGGAAAGAACCCAGATGCCCCTCAACAGAGGAATGGATACAGAAAATGTGGTACATCTACACAATGGAGTACTACTCAGCTATTAAAAAGAATGAATTTATGAAATTCCTAGCCAAATGGATGGACCTGGAGAGCATCATCCTGAGTGAGGTAACACAATCACAAAGGAACTCACACAATATGTACTCACTGATAAGTGGATACTAGCCCAAAACCTAGGATACCCACGATATAAGATACAATTTCCTAAACACATGAAACTCAAGAAAAATGAAGACTGAAGTGTGGACACTATGCCCCTCCTTAGAAGTGGGAACAAAACACCCATGGAAGGAGTTACAGAAACAAAGTATGGAGCTGAGATGAAAGGATGGACCATGTAGAGACTGCCATATCCAGGGATCCACCCCATAATCAGCTTCCAAATGCTGACACCATTGCATACACTAGCAAGATTTTATTGAAAGGACCCAGATGTAGCTGTCTCTTGTGAGACTATGCCGGGGCCTAGCAAACACAGAAGTGGATGCTCACAGTCAGCTAATGGATGGATCACAGGGTTCCCAATGGAGGAGCTAGAGAAAGTACCCAAGGAGCTAAAGGGAACTTCAACCCTATAGGTGGAACAACATTATGAACTAACCAGTACCCCTGAGCTCTTGACTCTAGCTGCATATGTATCAAAAGATGGCCTAGTCGGCCATCACTGGAAAGAGAGGCCCATTGGACACGCAGACTTTGTGTGCCCCGGTACAGGGGAACGCCAGGGCCAAAGGGGGGGAGTGGGTGGGTAGGGGAGTGGGGGTGGGTGGGTAAGGGGGACTTTTGGTATAGCATTGGAAATGTAAATGAGCTAAATACCTAATAAAAAAAATGAAAAAAAAAAAAAAAGAAAATATCTAATAAAAAATTTAAAGAAGAACAAATAATGGATACAAAACTTTAAGAGGCATTTCTTTCAAATGGAGCTGAACAGATTTTTACTTGAGGTCATAGGCTTTGCCACCTGCAATCAATAATGGAGAAGTATATATGGATAGCTAAGTAGAGAGATTTAAAGAGAAAAACAAAGGACAAAATGCTCAATATGTAAATGGAGTCCATGAGGTTCTAGAAGTGAAGTCCTGAAAGGTAGCTGAGCATGGAAACGTGGAGAAATTCAGACTTAAAGATATAAGTAGTTTATTTCAAAGGAGTAAACTATCAAAGAGGTTAAAAATGATTTAAATTATCATAGGAAACACTAAAGTTATCTGGGTCTTGTCTCTCTTTTCTTGTCTTCTCCTTTTCTCCACTTCTTTTCAGTTTTCGTTTCTCTTCTTCTACCTTTTGTTTGTTTTTATTTTTGAGACAGACCTGGTTTAATGTATTCCAGTCTGGATTTAGAGCAGTGACATAACAGAAAATAACATCAAACTCCAGAGGTAATTCTCTTTCCCTCTCATATATCAAATCAAGCTGAGGATTCCTCTTAAGAGTCTTTCTTATTTACTTAGAACTCTACTAGAGTATTGCTGTATATTTCTTGTTAAAAACTTCCTCAAACTTTATGTAGTATGACTTAGGAAAAGTGATGCCAAACACGTATTTGGTATGTGAATGATAGGGTGGAGGCACCCATTTTCAGTTGTTTTACAATTGATCAGTGCTAGAAACGCTAGATTTACTGAAGCTGTTTGGGAGACTGATCTATTGAGCTAAACAACAACAAGGGAGAGAGAGAGAGAGAGAGAGAGAGAGAGAGAGAGAGAGAGAGAGAGAGACAGAGAGAGAGAGAGAGAGACAGAGAGAGAGAGAAAGAAGAAGAAGAAGAAGAAGAAGAAGAAGAAGAAGAAGAAGAAGAAGAAGAAGAAGAAGAAGAAGAAGAAGAAGAAGAAGAAGAGGAGGAGGAGGAGGAGGAGGAGGAAGAGGAAGAGGAAGAGAAAGAGGAGGAAGAGGAAGAGGAAGAGGAAGAGGAGGAAGAAAGGAGAAGGAGAAAGAAAAAAGGAGAAGGAGAAGAGAAGGAGAAGGAGAAGAGAAAAAAGTTGCTCTATTAATTAGATTCCCATGGTAGCAGAGACAGAGAGTTTGAATAATTCAGGTGATTTGGGAACCTTATAAATTAGTATTGGTTGTCCCAAATTCATTTAATTCATGTTTAGTTCTTCATTTCACTTTGTCTGAAAGAACATTTATTGTTGTAAGATGAATTATTTTCTCAAATCACATTTAGAAAGCCATTCTTAATGCAGTCAAGACAGCTAGAAGAAAATAACTCTCCAGTGAAATATTCTTTTCATAATGAATAAGCTGGAAAAGATTCTATTGTACAATAACTAAACTTAGAAACATGACATGGGCAATAGAAAGAGGTTTGTTTTTGGTTGTTGTTTTTTTTTGTGTTTTGTTTTGTTTTTAATTTAGTCTGGAAGCCTTAGAAGACCACATGAACATTCTTTGCATAAGGCTAGTATCTAGCAGTCACAGTCAATTTAAGGGGTCAAAAACTCTTGTTTTGGGTAAAAAATAAATTAGTCTACCAAGCAATACAAAAATATATCACTTATAATAATCATTTAGAAGGTGTGATTTAGGCAAAATCTTTAAAAAGTGAATATTTGAGATTAGAAGAGGCTACATGAACTGATTAAGTTTCTACATGCTGACACATCCCTGCATTTCAATCAAATCATTGTGGAGTATTTCCCTACTGAAATTTCAGAGCTTAGTACATCCATAAATATTTGTTACAGAATAGCTTATAGGAATAAAATGTCAATGGCAAGAAGGACTTATATTTTCTGGATATGTGAACCTTAAAATTTAAATGTCTATCCAGGCCCCTGTCCCATCTCCATAAGCATTACCAGAGCATCTAAGAATCAATTCTTCAACTTCAAACTTTGAGTACTTTGGCTATATGCAGCAAAAGAGGTTTTTAAATGTGGATTTTATTTAACATTTGCATTCTGCACATTACATTCTAACACTACATTCTTGCAAATAGTTTTAGAATTCAGTCCAGAGCACCTACTGCATTTGTACTGAAGGTCTCCTACTTAATCTTGATTGCCCTATTCAGTTGTTTAGGTTCCTCAAAGGAATTAGTTGGCTTTTATCTCTCAGTTGCAGACAGAAGCTAAAGCAGTGACTTCAGAAACTAGGATTTTGGAAAAAAGCAATTGCCTGAGGTAAGGAAACTCAGGATATTTCAACACACAGGGTGTTTTGACAATGGCTCAAATTGTCATGGAACACTGATTAGGAAACATTGCCAAGATCATAGCCTTTCAATAAATTCATGGTAAAACTGACTTGTCAAACTCTGCTTAGTAGGAATAGGTAAATTGCTTCAGGGATTTTTCTTCTGAAAGACTGAATGGTAATTATCATGTAAATATATCTTCCTCAGATTTTATAGCTTTATAGCCAAGGATGATAAACAGCCACAATTAGCACCTCAATGGCGCTCACACATTCAAAACACTTAGCAGATACTAACTAGAATTTAGGGATTCTGGTGTGCAGTATCACTGGGATTACACTGACTAAAAAACATACAACAAGGGATTGATACTTAATATCTGTCCAATAGCTTTTCCTGAATATTTAGCAGATTGCTTCCATCCCAGGAAAGATTGCCATCAACGACATTGATTATATTATAACTGATTTTCTGAGGTTGACAGCTAAAATTGACTCAACCACATTTAGTATTCTCTTTCTCCAGTGTGCCTTTTTGTAAGCCCAAAATGGGAGAAGGAAAAATACTTCCAAATTGAAACTGGGGAAAGGTACACTTTTTCCCACACACTTCACATCTTCTGAAAATCTCACCTTCAACTGACTGAACATTGCTCTTTCTCACAAACACAACTGTCTTTATGGAAGTAAGAAAGCCATTGCACAATGCCAGTCTAAGACACATTGAAAGGTGCTAATATGCCTGAGATTTATTTTCTCATACTAAAAGGGCTATAATTTAACATTATTTATGATTTCAGTAAACAACATATGTAGTTAATGCTAAAGGATTTGTTGTATGGTCATATGTAAATTATCAAGGAGACTTAAAAAAAAAAACAGAAAGGAACCTCAGTTTCTCAAATACTACTTGTTTCAGTCCCACATCTCTAAGGTGGCCCAAATAAGTCTTTATTGATTGAGGGAAGCAGGTAATTAACAGAAGGGTGAATCCTTGCCCTAGAGGATAATTGTGGATAATTGTCCTTACCTTTCCAGAAAAGGGTGTTCCATCTTGCAAGGTTCTGCTGTTTCTAGAACCCAATGTGTGTATATAACCGGGGAATTGGAATTCCCATTTGTAAGTTGTTAATCTTGCTCATAAAATAAATTAAAAGCAGACTCAGAATGAAATAAGGTTTTATTAAAACCTTAGATCAAACAAGACAGGAAACCAGCTACTGGGAGGAGGAAACTGAATAAGAAGGAAAGAGAAAGCCTTGCCTTTTGAGTTAGGGCTCAACAAAGTAGGCAGATTCAGCCTTAAAGATTAGCAATCAGATATATAGGGGGTAGGAGATTCAAAGAGTGAGAATGATGTAGAAAGCGTAGCTAGTAATCCTTCCTCAGATTTAAGTACCAAATGAAAGAAGAAAGTACCACAATGACCCGCCCCTCTTTAATATTTAAAGTACCATAGGAGAGGAAGGTGGAGGTAGCAGAGCACTCTGGAGACCCATCAAGGGAAGCATCCTGCTACAGCATGGCTTTTCTTATAGTTAAAAGTTACTTATTTTTGTTTAACCAACACTGTAAAATGACTTTTGGTCAACAGAATGAGATCTGAGTGAGATGTCAGATGATAGCTGTGTAAACTAAAAGAGGGGAAGGGGAAGGAGGGAGAATGGCGTATAGCCCGCTCCCTGCTAGAGTTCCTCCTATGCTCTGGGCAGGTGCATGCAGGAGGGCTACCAGATGCTTTCCACTTGGCCCTGGATGGGTATCTAAGCCACTGACCCCACTTGACAGGGGGTGGACAAGGGGCAGCCCCCAAAACCAAGGGGCCCTAGGGAGACACCCTGTGCCCCGGTGTTATGGAAGAGAGGGCTTAGGGAGAGAGGTTCCCACATAGACTAGAGTCTGTGCAGTGAGCGTTGATGAGCAGAGACTGTCTATGATTTTAGGGCTTTATTATATGCTGAAGGAACTGTGATATAGCTGTCTTGTATGAGGCTGTGCCAGTGTCTGGCAAATACAGAAGTGGATGCTCACAGTCATCTATAGGATGGAACACAGGACCACCAATGGAGAAGCTAGAGGAAGCACTCAAGGACCTGAAAGGGTCTGCAACCCTATAGGTGGAACAACAATATGAACTAACCAGTACCCCCAGAGCTCGTGTCTATACCTGCATATGTAGCAGAAGATGGCCTAGTAGGCCATCATTGGGAAAAGAGGCCTCTTGGTATTGCAAACTTTATATGCCCCAGTTCAGGGGAATGCCAGGGCCAAGAAGTGGGAATGGGTGGGTAGGGGAGCAGGGGAGGGTATAGGGAACTTTCGGGATAGCATTTGAAATGTAAATAAAGAAAATATCTAATAAAAAATAGAGCTTTATTATAGAAAGGCAGGGAGAAAGGAGAGAAAAGGTGGAAATAGAGAGACCAGCGATGGCCAAGAGGAGAGAGGGGGAAAGAAGAGAGAGAGAGAAGAAAGTCTAGAGAGTAAGAGGGAGAGAAAAGAAGAGAGAGGAAAGAGGAGAGGAGAAGACAAAGAGAGAGGAATAAGAGCAAGAGTATAAGAGAGCGAGGAGGGGCTAAACAGCCCCCCCTTAAAGTATGCTGCTGTCTTTTCTGTTTCTAGGTATCTGGGGAGGAGTCTAGCCTGAAGGTCAAAAGCTTGGGACATTGCCTACGGGATTAAGAATCATGCTTCTCTTGTGGGGGCTGAAGGGAGCAGTAACTTCTACAGGAGCCAGGGTCCCAGGAGATATGAGAGAACTCTTTCTGTCCCATGTAGGTGAATTATCATCACCAAGTCCCGGGGTTCCGCATCTAGCCTCAACTGGAAACCAGGCTGTCTGTGTATAGCCCAGTGCCCAACAGACATGTGAAAACTCATCTTTCTAAACTCCTAAGATTATGATGCTATTCACCGGGACAGTAACAATGATACCTGACACCAACAGGAAGATAAAATTTTGTTCTACAAAACTTGGAAATTAAAACAAAATCAACATAAGCATGTAAGCCAATAAATATTCCCTTGCTATAGTTCACTCTCACTTTACAGGAGTATTATCTTCTCCAGGAATCCTTTTAGCTATCACCTACACTCATCCCTTAAGAGAATTGTACTTTACATTGTAATCAACTCTGTCTTCTCTACTACATTCTCTCTCACATGTATTCTTTCTGTGGATAATACAAGATCCTGAAAGGGCAGAGAAAGGGGCTGATAAAAAGATTTGCAAAGAGTTATTTCTGATTCCTCAGCCTAAGCCTATACTCACAACTACCATGCATATTGCCTCTCAACAAAAGGGTCGACCTGTTCAGGATTGACTTAGAGGCCAGAGTTAGAACTTTTTAACCCTGGAAATGGAGGGCTTTGTGTATAAGCGCTAATACTTAGTTTTAGATTTTCTTTTTTAAACCAGTCTGTCACAAGTAAAAGGGAGAATCATTTTGGCTATTCACTAAAAGAGGTTGTTTTAGAGCTGTGAGAACAAAGGATAAAAATTACAATCAAGCAGATACTCGCTAAATTCAGAAAGCAAAGCAAAGCAAAAGCTAACCAATGTCTTTTCAATAGACAAGCTAGCCGAAAGACGTCAAAGCTCAAAAAGATAAAACAACACTTCATTAAAGATATTAGAAGCAATTTAAGCCACTTTTCTTCCTTTTGAAGATCTCAGTAATCAGGATTTTCTCTTCAAACGAGATTCTTGCTATTGGGTTTTGAGTAAAAAGTGGCCAAAACAATAATGACATTCTTCAATTCTTCCTAACATGACATGGTTGTTTCAAGCTTCATTTCACAGCATCTGTAATCCTAGAACTTGTGAGGTTGCATCAGAAGGGTGTCTGTGTATTCAACACTGGTCAGTGCTACATAGCAGACATCTGTTTCAAACAGCAACAACAAATAATGTTTGTTTGTGGCTTACCCTAGTGTACGAAGGCATTTTAAGGCTTCCCCTACTTATAAATTTATCTAGTAATTTTATAATTTAAAGTAGATCAGAGTTACATATTTGAGATAATTTTACTGATAGTAAATATTTAAAATTCAGCTTTTGGTGTAAACAACAAATCATATTCACAACTTTGTTATGTCCATTTTCTTTTATTTCTGCTATTTTATATTTTGGTACCATAGGGAATGTAATGTCTAGAAGTCTCAACATTCTTTCTCTTCCTAGCTTAATGGGGCTGCAGCTAATTCCAAGAGAAAAGAATTAGGGAGTATGATTATTTTATTGCCCATACTTGAGACTTTCTTCACCCAAACTATCTTCTTTCAATAAAACTTTGAAGAAGTATATTAAGCGATCTGAACATTAAGATTCAAAAAACTAAGAACAGACTCAATCATTTTTACTACATAATGGTTCTCAAGTGTTTGTAACACCAGTTTCAGGGAATTTAACACCATCTTTTAGTCCACTCTGAGGATACTGGATGAATGTAATACACAGAACCTTTATAGGCAACACACACACACATACACACACACACACACACACACACACACACACACACACACACACACACACACACACACCAATGAAATTATAAAATGAAAGAACGAATCCATTCAGTTTAACCCATAGGGTATATTTTTTTTTTCAGATTCCTGAGGTATTTTATTTTTTAACCTTAATTTTAAACTTTAATTTCTTTATTATTAGTTTGCACTTTTTTGTGAACACATTTTTATAAGTTATTTTCTTTATTTACATTTCTATTATTATCTGCTTTCCTAGTTTCCCCTCCGAAAATCCCCTATTCCCTCTCCCCCTGCCCCTGCTCCCCAACCTACCCACTTCTGCTTCCTGGCCCTGGCATTCCCCTATACTGGGGCATAGAACCTTCACAGGACCAAGGGCCTCTCCTCCCATTGATGACCGACTAGGCCATCCTCTGCTATACATGCAGCTAGAGTCACGAGTCCCACCATGTGTTTTTTGTTTTTGTTTTTGTTTTTGTTTTTGTTTTTGTTTTTGTTTTGTTTTTTTGTTTTTTTTTTGTTTTTTTGTTTTGTTTTTTTTTTGTTTTTTGTTTTTTTTTTTTTTTTTTTTGATTGGTGGTTTAGTTCCAAGGAGCTCTGGGGATACTGGTTAGTTCATATTGTTTGTCTTCCTATGGGGATGCAAACCCCTTCAGCTCCTTTGGTCCTTTATCTAGCTTGTTCATTGGGACCCTGTGCTTCTTCCAATGGATGGCTGTGAGCATCCATTTCTGTATTTGTCAGGCACTGACAGAGCCTCTCAGGAGACAGCTTTATCAGGCTCCTGTCAGCTAGCTCTGTTGACATCCACAATAGTGTCTGGGTTTGGTGGTTGTTTATGGGATGAATCCCCAGGTAGGGCAGTCTCTGGATGGTCATTCCTTCAGTCTCTACTCCGAACTTTGACATGGTTTTTAATGCAAACAATTGATGCCAATGATTTGGAACAATGTACCAATTTTATAAACATTTCTAATAATGACATAATCTCAGTATGGAATATACATGAACTCCTTGTGTTACTCTCATAATTTTTCTGTGATTATAAAATTAATTTCCATGCACCTAAAAGGGATCTTTTGGGGGGAAAATCACACTGAGTCTAGCTCCATTCTTTAAGGTACTTAATCTTATAGGAATTTGAGGTTTTACTCTCAGGTGGAGATGGACACATTTTCATAACCTTGCCTCAAGAAAAGGGATATGATATTAAGTAATGTATTGTATATGTGTTTAGGTAGTTCAGTGCCATGTACACATGTTTTTTTGTTTTTTTTTTTGTTGTTGTTGTTGGTTTTTTTTTTTTTTTTTTTTTTTTTTTTTTTTTTTTTTGTCTTAGAGCAAGACTGTTGAGACCGGGAGAAGAGGGAGTAGTCAAATGAAAATATTTTGTTTGTCCTCCCCCTACATGAACATACCAAGAATGTTTAATCTGATTACCACATGCAAGTATGGGGTGGGGCAGAGAGGCAGAATCCCTAGGATATACTGAGAAGTTAAAAGTGCTTGCCAACAATCTGGGGCTCTCAGCCTCAGACATCAGTTATATTGGGTATCTAAGCTGACCCAAAAATTTTTTGATTAGGCATAAGAGGTGACAGCTTTAGAAAAGTCACTATACTTATACCCGAATCTGCACAGAAAGTCACTCTTGTTATCAATTTTCATGAATAGGTCTGGCTGCTCTTCCTAAAGATTCTGAACATTACAACGAAAGCAAACACTTTGCTTTTCAGTTCTGGTGAAAGACTTTCATACTCAAAATGAATGTTTTCTAAAGGGGAACAACTCACTTATTCAGGCTTAAACATGGACTCCAGAAAGAAGGTCAAGAAAAGCCCCGTGTTTCCAAAGTGATTTCAAAGATGGCGATTTCCTTTTGGCTGTCCTGAAATCTACAACTCCTCCCACAGGTAAATGCTTCCTGATAATGGGAAAGTCGTCGCAGAGGAATGAAGAGATTTTGAATAAAATACAAATGGATAAAAGGGAAGAAAGTAGGACAGTGGAGGCTATTTTAGCAGAGATGACATCAGAAGCGAGACTATTTTGTTGGCTGGCAGATACAATGAAGATGGGCATATGGAGAAACAAACTATCCACCATATTCTGCTGTATTTCTTTGTATGACTCCAAGGCAGATGAAAAGATTAAAGTGACTGATCTGAATAACTATAGCAAATTTTTGTCTTGCATTTCCAAGAAAATCCCTGACTGAATGCAATGCTCAGAGATCTTTACAGTGCTCTGTATCCAACCCTTTTCTTGAGCAGGTAGGTAATTTTTATGTTGCTGCCCAAATGATTGATAACTGGCTTGTGGAGTAAGAGAAGGATGAACAGACACAGAGGCGGCACTGCACCAATACTGTAGATCATTTGTGTAGATGTGGAAAGCAGAAACTTGAGAGCATGCAATTTACCAATAAAACAAATGAATTGATAGACATTTTGAGGTTGACTCTAAGAAAGGAGAATGAAAGGGGAATGAAAATAGGATGCTCATAAAATTCTTATCTAAATATATTACAGGATTTTAAAGAAAGGTACCTTATAAGTAAAAGAAATAAAAAGTTATTTGCCAAGCTAGGCACTTGGGCTCTAGCAGAGAGAAGCAAGCAAAAGAAGATTCAACAAATTCTGGTCTTGGAAAGTAAATGTATCAAGAGTTATAATGTAAATTTTAGGTAACCTATAAAACCTGTGTTTACTCAGAGATGTCCTGCCTAAGAAAATGTTTAAACATCAAAACTGTTACCTAGAAAATTTTATTATTAAATATCTTCTCTGCAGAAATATTTGTGAACAGTACAGAAAGATTGCTGTAGAAGGATCACTTTTATCTTGTAATAGCAAAAGTATCAAAACCACCTAAATGCCCATTAACAAATAAATGTATAAAATTATTATGAGAAATCATTCTATGAGATACCTGTAGAAATTTACAAAATAATGACAAAAATATTGCTAATAAATAATGCATGCTATATTACATGGTATATGTATAGAATTGTATCATCCATTGCATCCATGATGAAAGCAATTAATACTATAATATATGTATCATGTTGTGTGTGTGTGTGTGTGTCTGTGAGATAAAACAAACCAAATCATACATTTATGTGAGTACACGATGTCACATACTATTTACTGATCCCTTTTGAGGGGGATGATTATTGTGTCTCATATACACAGAACTGTAACTTTAGTCTTCAATTGATTGTCAGCAACTAGAAATTACATTAAATTATCTGAAAGGTGGTTGGCTCTAGAAGTGAAATGTTCAAAGCAAACTCATGTGTTTTAACTCTTACTCTTCACTAATGGTACTGTTCTTATGAGGGTGTTTAACCTTTAGTAGGTACATCCTTGATTGAGAACGTGGGTCACTGGCAGGAAGATCTTTCTGTATTACATCTGGCTTTGGTTTTGACCAATTTTCCTGTCCTATGCTCCTGCTGCAGTGGTGCTGCCCACTGCCATGCCTTTCCTGCAACGATCGTCTGTATCTCCTAAAACAATGAGCCAAAAACATATCCTTTTTTCACTGTGCTGCTTCTAGCCAGGAAATTTATCATAGGAACAAGAAGAGCAATCGATACAGGGGTTAACAAGATTAATTATACATGAAGAGTACTCAGTAGATGGTAAGAGCTAAATAATGTTTAAAGGTCTAAGCAATGTTTCTAGTGTATTGATACTGCTTGACATCATAGATACTCTTAGAAGTAGATTTTTTTTCAATTTTTTTTAAGGAAAACACTGAAAGAGAAAGGTGAACCAGTGTTTCAAGGTTGCATTGAAGTGTTTTTGACCACTCCTCATACTGTTTAATCTGTATATATGCACATAAACACACACACACACACACACACACACACACACACACACACACACACACGACCATAACCACTACCAGCACCGCCATCAAATTTAGTTAACCTTATATGGGTAGTTGAGTGCAGAAAGGAAAGTACCATTTTATACTTTATATATACTTCTAATGGTGTGAGGGCTATTGGAATTTTTCTTGTATGACTGAGATATCAAACAAACAAACTATCCAAGTCGTTAACTCATCCCATGTAGTTGTGTCTACATGGATGCTGTCTTTGTATACTTGTTCATGTAAAAACTGAACAAGTTCTGCTTATCAGCTAACATCTTCTGGAGAACTAAATAGCAAGACAGAGCATGGTAAATGATATTTGTGATAAAACTGACAGATAAAATCTCAGACACTGTAACGAATTTCTACAAAGCAGTTGTGAGGCAGAAAAATAAGAAAATCAATAAAAAAGTTGAAATGTTTTTACAAAAAAAAACCACATATCTGCCTAATAAACATACAAAAACACTTCAGACACTAACAGCACAACAAGATGCACACTGAAGACATTATTTTAATTCTTGCCTTTTGTTTTATAGAGTGTCTTGTTTTATTCAAAGTGCTGTTCAGAAAACAGAGTCATAGTGCCTTAAAACTGGGGGGTGTGGGCAGTGGTGGCCCACTCCTTTAGTCCCAGCACTTGGGAAGCAGAGGCAGGGGGATTTCTGAGTTCAAGGCCATCCTGGTTTACAGATTGAGTTCCAGGACAGCCAGGACTACACAGAGAAACCCTGTCACGAAAAACCAAAAACCAAGCCAAAACCAAACCAACCAAACAAACAAAAAAACCTGGGGGATGCTTTGAAGGATGAAGGTGGATTTAAATCTCGATATTTTTATACCAATGACCTGGGATGTTTAAAATTAACTTCACAGAGGAAACTGTCCCACACCAAAGGCAGTAGATGGTCATTTACTTAATATCTATTCTGCTCATATAGATTTAGTCCAAAGTTTTCACTCATATAGACTAAGTTTTGATGAGGATCTTCAAAGGATTTTGATAATAACTAGAGCAATTATATAGAAATTACTTAAAGTGTATATATAGACAATTGGTCACTATTTCTTAGGTGAAAGTAGCTCATTGTTACTCCAAAGTAATTCAATATATATAATGGCTAAAGTACACTGGCATCCAGATACTGTGGGTTAGCTTATGACTTTTGCCATGAAATTGCTTTTCAAAGTCTCCTTTTTCCCACTGACAGGATGTGTGAGAAGAGCCTTCCTTCACGCTTACATAACCTTTGCCTTCAAAGCACTTTCCCGGCTTTTATTCTATCACTTCATCTATTTCTAACGTTTGCCATGGCTTTTTCCATAGTAAGGATGTAGCTTATAACTAATGTCCCTGAAATCCCATGAGTGCCAAATGCCTGATAATAAAAAAGGAAATTCTGATATTTTATACCTCCCCGACACAATGACTGCCAGAAAGTGAGTGCTAGAAGAAATGTCGGCTGAAGATTTTTAATGTAAAGCTCCACAAGTGAATTTCAGGAACTAGTTCTACCCTGGCTCTGATTCTTAGTCGCTGTGACATCTTGAACAGGTCACTAAAACCTTTTGGTCTTCTATTTCTTAATCAGTAAAATAGAAATAGCATCAAGAGGCTTGATGCTGACCTAGATTTTTCAATATAAGAAACCACAGACAGTGTGCCAAGTACCAAAATGGAATAAAAATCATAGAAAAGATCAGATAAGTTGAAAATTATTTAAAAAAATAAAGTCAAAGTTTCACAAAGTAAATGCTAGCTGAGAAGAGGAACATTGGAAGTTTGTTTTAAAATAATAACAACAAGAAAATGTTCCAGAGAAGAAAAAAAATTTTTCATAGCTTTCAAGAGAAATATACCATTTGACTCCTTAATAAAATAGATTCTTTGGAATATATTTTAATACTACAGCTGGGAAACATTTTGGTTTTGACACATCCAATCAACTTCTAATCCAACCATCAACCTTCAACTGGCATATAGATTTTTAATGGGAATTTTAAAAGGGGAAAGTAGTTAGTAATAGTTGTTTGGAGGTTAAAGAACCAACTCTGCTGTATGAGCACTGGTCACTCTTTCTGAGGCCCAGGTTAGATTCATAGCACTCATACAGTAGTTCACAAATATCTAGTTCTAGGGTATTAACCACAATCTTCATCCTTCTTTTTTAGCACCAGATACCCACGGAGTACACAGACATACACTATCTCATACCAGTACAACACCAACCCCCAAACACACAAACACTAAAATATTCTTATGCCTTGAAGATTTGTGCATGAGCTACAAATATGTAGGAAGACTTGGAGGAAACAAGAGCTATTATTGGCTAAAAACCACTGCACTGCCTAAGGAAATATCATTCGCATAAGAGCTTAATATAGAGAAATACTTATACCAAGTTAGGGAGAGTTGAAGGATAGTGGGAAGTTAATTGGAAGACCATTACTTCAATGCCAGGAGTAAAGTAAATGGTTAAGAAAATGAGACTCAAAGAATCTCCTTTTCCAGTTAGGCTTGATTGTAGCTAAGATGGATAGAATGACTCACAGCTCTTCCATTCTGCTTGATGCTTTCTGGTTCATGATGGCAATATTACTCTAAACTTGTATAGCCAAAAGTTTACCTTACAAACTGTAATATGGCAGCCACAAAATGACCTCATTTGAGAAAAGCAATCTCAAAGATCAAGTGTAAGACTTTCTGAAGCAATATTATTATTGGTATTATTTACACTGTCATGCCAAGATTGTTGTACAAGCACAAAAGAGAAACAGTAATTATAGGACAGAAGCATAGCTTTCAATAGGAGAAGGAAGATTCATGGGAAAGGCATGTGAAGTAAAACAAAAACTGCAATTCTTTTCCAAAACAAAACCTAAAATTATAAAATCAAAAAAGGCTTCCTCTCAGCCCTAGATGAATACACCATGAGGGATGTGATCTAATTTAGGGTTCATAATTCATGATTGCTATGTTTCTGAGGTGTTCATGAGTGAAATATTTGTTACACTATTTCTAAAGGATGCTGATAGTGAATGGTGTAGAATTCAAAGGAAAAGCAAAAATTAGGAAGTACTGAAAAGATTGAAGCAGGTAATCAGCCTTAGTTTATATCAAAGCAAAAAAAGTACTCATTAAATTTTATGAAACTGTAATTTTTTTCTAAATTATATTTGTGTTTCAAAGGACTCAAGTAAGATGGCTGTTTAAACCAAATCTAGGTTCAGGTGTAAAATCAGTAACTCTGAATGAAGAAAAATCAGTATCCATCATTTTAGCTTTATTAATTCATGAATTATTTGTGGTTTTTACATAGTAAGATAAACAGACAACAAAGTTACAACATAAAATGTTAAATGTGAATATCAATTTATTAGAAGTAAATGCTTGTCTTTTTTCTGTATGTGGTTGTTATATAAACAATGTAAATGCTCTATATTAAGTTTACAATGTGATGTATGATGCATAGATAGTAAAGCTAAAATCAGCAGAGGTGCAAATAAGAAAGGAATAAATATATGTTATATATATATATTTGTGTGTGTGTGTGTTAATAATAATTAATGGAGTCCAAAATGACTCCATTTTTAGAATAACAGGAAGAGAAACAAGGGATGATAAAGGAGTTGTCATTTGATTAAGAAAATTCCCCCAAAATAATTGAAGTAGGAAAATCATGAGAAATTTTTTCCCTCTTCATTTGATAAAGTTCTGGAAACACCAGGAAGATTAACCACTGATGAAGAAGATAAAGCAAAAGCAATCTGTATTTTAAATTAAATTTTTTTAAATTGAAATAGTGAGGGAATTCTAAACATTGGTTTATATTTAAAAAGTTTGAAAGTATGAAATAAAGACATATAATAAGATTGTGGTAATTTGTAGAGTATTTCGTTATGATCTAGTAATATTTCTCACGTTAAAATTTTTATATTTTGCTGGTGAATCTTCAGAGAATAGAATGATACATATTAAGATATTTTCCACAGTTTGTAGCATATTTTTATAAAATATAATAATGAAATACCATAATTTGTATTCAAAGAAAATTTTTTTCTGTATTTTAAATTTCATTTAAAAAAAATAAGCATATGCTATCTCACATGGTTGAAGGAGGAAGATGACATTAGAATGGTTCAGTGCAGGAGGAAGTTAAGAACTCCCAGATGCCAATGGACAAAAGACGTACCCACTCTAGCCTGTCTTTACCACCAAAAAGTACCAATGAAGAAAAGACTTCCATAACTGTAATTACATGAGTTCTAAATGGAGGGTTAGTCGCAGTAATCATACCTTCATATTGGGCCCATGTTCTTCAGAGAAGATGAGACCATATTAAATTCTAGTTACTTTATTCAACTTATTTTCCAAACAGCTATATAAAATGAGCTTACATATTTGTTTTACTTCTCTGCTCTTTCTCATTAAGCTTTTGAACTCTCAATAAACTGCAATGCATCAATTTAGGAGTTTGGCTTGGATACACTAAAGTTATAGTACTTCTTCTAAAATATGAATAAATTTCCATGTAAATCTGAATGTTGAACTATATACGTACAATCAGTTGAATGTGACAATCAGTAGAAACATGGGAATATATATACATATATATGTATATATATATATATATATATATATATATATATGTGTGTGTGTGTGTGTGTATGTATATATATATATATATGTGTGTGTGTGTGTGTGTATATGTGGAATATGTAATAATATATTATATACAAAATACACATAAATGTGAAAAGTGGGTCCATGGTCCGTGCTATCACCAGAAACCACTGTCTGTAAAGGGGAATGAAGCCACATTTTAGTGGTATTGATAACTATAGACTTATGGTTAAGTAAGAGAGACAGAAGGCTTCATGAAGAACCCCTATGCCAACTCCATCCCATCTACCCCCTCCACCCCAAAATTTACAGGAAGGCATTGATGGTAACTTTTTTTAAATTGTGATATGGATGCTGAAGTGTGCCTCTCCACAGCTGATGGCTTCTGTCAGGGTAAACATAGGGAAGGATTCAGTTTCCTTGAAGAGGATGGCCACTGGGACTTTATCTGTTACACTGGCTATAAGGGCAATACAAACTGGACTTTATCCTTCTACTTGTACCACTTCTTGTTCTTCTTCTTCTTTTTATTCTTCTTGTTCTTCTTTTTATTGTTCTTCTTCCTCCTCCTCTTTCTCTTCTTCCTCCTCCTCCTCCTCCTCCTCCTCCTCCTCCTCCTCTTCTTCTTCTTCTTCTTCTTCTTCTTCTTCTTCTTCTTCTTCTTCTTCTTCTTCTTCTTCTTCTTCTTCTTCTTCTTCTTCTTCTTCTTCTTCTTCTGAGAAATCACCAGGGAATTGTAGACTAGAGAGAATAGGAAAGTGTGTGTGTGTGATCAGGTTATATGATATGAAATTCCCAAATAATCAATAAAATATTATGTTAGAAAGTTTGGAAAAGCATAATTTGTCCACATCTATACAATTTACATCTTCTCACATTGATGCCCCACAAGGCCATCCTCTGCTACATATGTGGCTGGAGCCATGGGTCCCTCCATGTGTACTCCTTGGTTGGTGGTTTAGACCCTGGGAGCTCTGGATGGTTGATATAATTCTTTTTCCTATGGAGTTGCAAACCCATTCAGCTCCTTCAGTCCTTTCTCTAACTCCTCCATTGCAGACCCAGTAATCAGTTCAATGGATGGCTGTGAGCTTCCACCTCTGTATATGTCAGGCTCTGGCAGAGCCTCAGGCTCCTGTCAGCATGCATTTCTTGGCATTCTCAATAGTGTCTGCCTTTGGTGACTATACATGAGATGGATTCTCAGGTGGGGCAGTCTCTGGATGGCCTTTCCTTCACTCTCTGCTCCAGTCATAGTCTCTGTATTTTCTCCAGTGAGTATTTTGCTACCCATTCTTTTATTATGATTATGATTATTATTGTTGTTGTTGTTGTTGTTATTAAAACAATTTTATTAGATATTTTTCTCATTTACATTTCATTTGTTATCCCGAAAGTCCCCTATACACCCCCCTGCCCTGCACCACAACCCACCCACTTCCTGTCCCTGGCATTCCCCTGTCCTGGGGCATATAATATTTGCAAGACCAAGGTCCTCTCCTCCCAGTGATGGCTGAATAGCCATCTTCTGCTACATATGCAGCTAGAGAAACAAGCTTAGCAGGTACTGGTGAGTTCATATTGTCGTTCCACCTATAGGTTGCAGACCCCTTCATCTCCTTAGGTACTCTATCTAGCTCCTCCAGTGGGGGCCCTATGTTCAATCCAATAGATGACTGTGAGCATCTACTTCTGTATTTGCCAGGTACTGGCATAACTTCACAAGAGATAGCTATATCAGGGTCATGTCAGCAAAATCTTGCTGGCATATACAATAGTGTCTGGGTTTGTTGGCTGATTATGGGATGGATCCCCTGGTGGGACAGTCTCTGGATGGTCCTTCCTTCTGTCTCAGCTCCAAACTTTGTCTCTGTAATTCCTTCCATGGGCATTTTGTTCCCCATTCTAAGGAGGGACGAAGTATCCACACTTTGGTCTTCCTTCTTCTTGAGTTTCATGTGTTTTGAAAATTGTTTCTTGGTTATTTTAAGTTTCTGGGCGAATATCCACTTATCAGTGAGTGCATATTATGCGAGTTCTTTGGTGATTGGGTTACCTCACTCAGGATGATATCCTCCAGATACATCCATTTGCCTAAGAATCTCATAAATTCATTGTTTTTAATAGTTGAGTAGTACTCCATTGTGTAAATGTGCCACATTTTCTGTATCCATTCCTCTATTGAGGGAAATCTGGGTTCTTTCTAGCTTCTGGCTATTATAAATAAGGCTGCTATGAACATAGTGGAGCATGTGTCCTTATTACCAGTTGGAGCATATTCTGCTATATGCCCAGGAGAGGTATTGCTGGATCTTCTAGTAGTGCTATGTATAATTTTCTGAGGAACTGCCAGACTGATTTCCAGAGTGGTTGTACTAGCTTGAAATCTCACCAGCAATGGAGCAGTGTTCCTCTTTCTCCACGTCCTCGCCAGCATCTGCTGTCACCTGAATTTTTGATCTTAGCCATTCTGACTGGTGTGAGGTAGAATCTCAGGGTTGTTTTGATTTGCATTTCCCTGATGATTAAGTGTGTTGAACATTTTTTCAGGTGCTTCTCAGCCATTCGGGATCTTGGGAAAACTGGTTTTTTTGTTTTTTTTTTTTTTTGTTTTTTGTTTTTTTTTACCCATTCTAAGAAGGAACAAAGCACCATATTTTGGTCTTTCTTCTTGAGCTTGATGTGGTCTGTGAATTGTATCTTGGGTATTCTGAGCTTTTCAGCTAATATCCTCTTATCAGTGAGTGCATACCATGTGTGTTCTTTTGTGATTGGGTTAACTCACTCATGATGATATTTTTTAGTTCTATCCATTTGCCTAAGAATTTCATGATGTCATTGTTTTTAATTGCTGTATAGTATTCCATTGTGTAAATATACCAACTTTCTTTATCCATTCCTCCGTTGAAGGATACCTTGGTTCTTTCCAACTTCTGTCTATTATAAATCAGGGTGCTATGAACAAAGTGGAGTATGTGTCATTGTTATATTGTGGAACATCTTCTGCGTATATGCCCAAGAGTGGTATTGCTGGGTCCTCAAGTAGTACTATGTCTAACTTTTTGAGGAAAAGCCAGACTGATTTTCAGAGTGGTTTTACCAGCTTGCAATCCCAACAACAATGCAGGAGTGTTCCTCTTTCTCCACGTCCTCACCAGCATCTCCTGTCACCTAAGTTTTTGATCTTAGCCATTCTGACTGGTGTGAGGCAGAATCTCAGAGTGGTTTAGATTTGCATTTCCCTGATGATTAAGGATGTTGATCATTTCTTTAGGTTCTTCTCAACCATTTGAGTTTCCTTAGTTGAGAATTCTTTGTTTAGCTCTGTACCCCATTTTTAATAGGGTTATTTGATTTTCTGGATTCTAATTACTTGACTTTGTTATATACATTGGATATTAGCCCTTTATTGGATGTAAGATTGTTAAAGATCTTTTCCCAATCTGTAGATTGCTGCTTTGTCCTATTGGCATGTCCTTTGCCTTACAGAAGCTTTATTCCAGCATTGCCCTAGAATATCCTGCAGTCAGGACACCATTTTAGATCAAAGTTTTTATGCCTGTGGTTGTGTTTATATTTATTTATCTTTTGGTAGCATGCAGAATACCTGCCTATACCAAAGATAATATAATTTAGGAGTGAAGGCTCTATGTAGGTATCAGCTAGATGTGTCCATTTTATTTTTTTTCTTTTTATTTATTCTCTAATTATTTTTTACAATCCAGACTTTATCTCCCTTCTGTTCCACCACTGACTGTTCCTCATCCCACACTTCCTCATCCCCATCTCCAAGAGGATGTCCCCACCCTACCCCACAAGACATCCCCTATTCCCTGGGGCCCTATGCCTCTCAAGGCTTAGGTACATTTTCTCCGAGTGAGTCCAGACCCGGATGTCTTTTGCTGTATATTATTGGGGGACCTCATATCAGCTGGTGTATGCTACCTGGTTTGTGGCTCCTTGTCTGAAAGATCCCAGGGGTCCAGCTTAGTTTAGACTGCTGGTCTTTGGATAGAGTTATCTTCCTCCTCAGCTTCTTCCAGCTTTTCCCTAATTTGACCACAGGAGTTCTATCCATTTGTTGGGTATAAATATCTTCTTCTGACTCTTTCAGCTGCTTGTTGGGCCTTTTGAAGGGTAGTCATGACAGGCCTCTGTTTGTAAATATACCATAGCATCAGTAATAGTGTCAGACGTTGGGTCCTCCCCCTGAGCTGGATTTTATTTTAGACCTGCCACTGGACTTCCTTTTCCTCAGGCTCTTCTCTATTTATGTCACTGCAATTCTTTCAGACAGGAACAATTCTGGGTCAGAGGTTTTGACTGTGGGATGGCAACTCCATCCCTCCACTTGATGCCCTGTCGTTCTTTCTTTCTTGTTTTTGTTTTTGTTTTTTGTTTTTTGTTTTTCGAGACAGCCCTGACTGTCCTGGAACTCACTTTGTAGACCAGGCTGGCCTCGACCTCAGAAATCTGCCTGCCTCTGCCTCCCAAGTGCTGGGATTGTGGGGAGCGGGTGTGGCGGCAGTCCCAAAGGCGCCAGGGACTGCAGCTAAGTCATATGACTTGCACCTGACTTCCTCATATAAGACACAAACATCTTGAGTGCTGCGCAGGTGTACCAGGATACAGGTGAATCCAATTTGGTGGAGATTTGCCCCTGCTGCCCTGATTAGCGAAGCTGCGTGCCTGGTGAGGTGGCGTGGCCTGCTGTGCGTGGATGGGAACTGAGAGTATAAAAGAGTGAGAGGCCCAGGGTTCGGGGGAGATATAAACAGGGGAGATATAAAAACAAGGGAGATATAAAAACAAGGGAGATATAAACAAGGGAGATATAAACAAGGGAGATATAAACAAGGGAGATATAAACAAGAAGAAACAGGACTGAATAAACGTGTGCAGAAGGATCCTGTTGCAGCATCGTTCTTCCTGGCTAGTTGAGCGCGCGCAACATGGGATTTTTTCTGATTGTCCTTGGGTCTTCAGTCCTGTTACTCCTCTTATCTTGTTCCCCTCTTCCCCTCCCTGTCACCTACCCTACTAGTTATAAGTTATGCAATCCTATTGAAATATTTTGAAGTTTAATTTGTTTTGTTAGAAGGTCAATTTATAAATTTCTTCAATGCTGAGCATTATTTACTAAAGCAACAATTATAACATGCCATAGGGTTTGTGTTACTATAACATGCAAATAAAACTATCACCATTGGTTTTTATACATATATGTATGCAACAACAATCATAGCAGTTTCCCATAAGACCCTCCCCAATTTGTAAATGAATGCTTACTGTTCTAATTTGTGTATTCTCTATTCAGACAATCACAGCTGTTGTGAGTTCAAGAAACTGTCAAAAAAAAAGAATCCCTTGAATTCATAAACTTATGTCTAGTAACTATGAGTGAGATTTTATTAGGAAATAAAATCATATATATGTAATGATGATGTGTCATAGATACAATAAGACTCTCCCCAAAGCAAGGGAAATTTTTAATAATATATATTAAAGCATATGCATAGGCAGTTGGTGTTTGATAGGATAAGTTTTTTAACCTCTAAAACTGTGGGAAAATATATTATTTTTTCTAACTATTTTATCTGATTCTTTTCTTTTTTCTCTTTCTTTATCTTTTTCTTTTCTTTTCTTTCTTTTTTTTTTTTTTTTTTTTTTTGAAACAGGGTTTGCTGTATAGCCCTGGCTGTCCTGGAACTCACTTTGTAGACCAGGCTGGCACAAGCTCAGAAATCTGCCTGACTCTGCCTCCTAAGTGCTGGGATTGAAGGCATGTGTCACCACTGCCCGGCTGATTATTGTTTTTAAACTACTGTGTACATGGCATTTTGATATGGCTGCCATAAGAAAGATATACACATATTTGGCAGAATATTTATGAAGTAAAACTTTGTAAAGGGAAAGTAATGCTATTTACTTATTACAAATTTCTTATGTATTATTTAACTCGTTGCTTCAAATTCTACCCAACACACTGACAAGTAATTAAATGAATTGTACTGCATTAATTTTTGGAGCTGTCTGTCAAGGAGCATAACTGTGCTATTTGGCCACCATGCAATCTGTATAAAATGCCTAAGGAATTCTGACATAATTTTCATTGACCAGTTTTAAAGGACCTGATGGCAACGTCTTTAAATAATGATCATTATGGTAACTGGACCCCAAACAAAGCTACCACAACAATTTCATGCTTGTGACTGAAGTGCTTTATAGGAGAAAAATTTTGGAGGAAGAAAAGAAGTCAAGCTTCTCGGTAAAATTTATATCATTGGCTGTTATTTCAATACTCTTAGAAACTGTGCCTTAAAAAGATATAAAAGAAAAAAATTAATTATGCATTCAAAGGTCAACAAACATCTCCTGAATAGTCACCCCTGCTTATAATAAGTTACAAATCATATTCTATGACCAATCAATACATTGCTCATTTTCATGGCTCACCCTACAAATTACTACTAATTTCCAAGAAAGGAAGCAGGCAGATACTAGAGAGTGACTCCAGACTCTATATTTTCATCTCTCTGGCAGCCCTACAAAGGGAAACAGTGTTTTCTCATCAGGCAAAACCCAGATTGAAGAGCCCTTCCTCCATAAATCCTTCCCCATTGACTCCAGCCTGTATTGATTTCTTTCTTCTCTAATATCCTATTGAGGATGACTTTAATGTATTTTCTTTCCTTCCATTACTGTGAGCCTTCTATTTACCGAGCTGTTTTTAAAGAAACATTGCAAACATTATGCCATTATTATTCATAAAATGGTTCTAAGACAGTAATTTTAGTAGATATCCTGCCTCTGAGTAAAAATCTAAATTATACCAGATTTCATACTATGCTACATCTTTGGGGTGGGGGTGGGGTGGATTCTAAGTACTATTACTGTTGCCTGAAACTTAGAACCATAAGCTTTAGAAACATAAGCTTCATCTCGTCTAGGACTTCTCAGTACCACAGAGGCATGAATGTACCCTTAACAATCATCATATACTCTTCTAGGTCTTAAACAGGCAGTGCAAAATAATTATTAACCTGCAAATGAGGAACTGGATAAGAAGAATATATCAGAAGAAAACATTGCTTTGGAAATCAAAAGATGCAAGTTAAACAGTTATAGGCTCTTGAAATATCAATCTTTGAATATTGTCTTCTTTCCTATAATTTGAAGGGATCAAAGGACATGATTGCTTCACATTTTTAATAGTTCTTATAATGTACTAGATTCCTAGAAGTTCTCGAATATGTTATTTGTAAACAAAGAGTTATTTAACACAATCAATTTAGTTGGAAAAATATTTTAGGAACATTCTAAACAATTAGCTCAACAGACGTTTGATCTATGATAACTGTAGAGAAGCCTTATGAAGCAAATCAAATGTCATTCAGGTAGAAGTGATGCATGCATCCAACTGTCTAAGTCCATGCCAAAGTAGTGTTTTCAATAAGTCTTCTTGTCTCTTTTCTGATCTTCTATGCACAGTGCAAACAAAGCAGTTTTTCTATACTTCCAAACAAATTTTGCTACAGCTTTCCTGTGATATTTGGAAAGCAACCAAACCCTTATAGTCTCTCTAAGTCTTGTGTGGAATCATACACCTGCTTAAAATTCTAACATCAACTTTCACCCTTATTATTTAAACATCTTTATTATCAGTTTTTATTCCGATAGAAATAGTTTTGATAGCCTCCTGAATGAGCTAATGGGCTTACTTCTGTAGCTGGTGAACAGGACATTCTTTTGGGTCAGATGAAGGGGATCACATGTTAAATTAAAAAAAAATGGAGCAAATACTAAAAGTGACAAGTCAAGCAAAGAAACAACAACAACAACAGCAAAAAATCAAAGAAAAATATCAATAATCCAAAGAGGGTAGCCACATAGATATCTAGCAACTAATGGAGAGATAATGCAAAGGTGAATATCATTTAGCCATAAAAAGCAATAAAGTACACTGAAAATGGTATAATATAAATAAAATGTAGAAACAATATCCTGAGTTGTCTTGGTTACTTTTCTATTGTTATGATTAGACAGCATGACCAAGGAAAGTTATAGAAGGGAGGGAGCATAGCATCCGTAAGGCAGGCATGGTATTGGAACAGTAGTTGAGATCTTAAATCTTGACCTACAAGCACAGGACCAAAAGAACTGACTGAAAATGATCTGTGTGTTTGAAACCACAAAGTCTGCCCTTAGTGACATACCTCCTCCAACCAGGCCATACCTTGAAACCTTCCCAAACAGTTCCACTAACTGGGGTTCATCTATTTGAATACATTAAAACAGAGCTTTCTCACTAAAACCACCTCATGAATGAAAGGAGATAGGTACAGAAGAACACTTAGCAAATGACTTGAATTATAGAAAATGCTGTTTTTAGTTTCACTTATGTGAAATTTCCTTAATTGGTAAAATGAGATGTTGATAGAAATAGAAAGTAGATCAGTATTTGTTGAAGACTGGATGAAGGCAGAGTGGGAAGTGCCTGCTGATAGATGTGATATTTCTTTATTGGGTGGTGAAAATATTTCATGTTTGACTTTTTAGTGATAGCTACACAGGTCTGTGAATTCAGAAAGACACTCAGAAATGCAATTAAAAAACCAAAATTGTATGGTTTTTGTTTATCTTTAAATAAAGCTGTCAAAATATTAGATTGAAGATTCCTAGGAGTTAATCATGGAAGTAGTAGAAAGGAAGTTTGACATGGTATTATATACCCTTAATCCCATCAATCAGGAGACTGAGGCAGGAGGATTGTAAGTGTGATACTGCTTGGGTCATACAACTATACCGTTTCTTAGAAACAAACATCTAACAAAGACAAAACAAAACAAAACAAAACAAAACAAAACAAAAGCAAAAACAAAAGCAAAGTCGAGATGTTGTGGCACATGCCTTTAATCCCAGACCTCAGGAATCAGAGTCAGTTGGATCTCTATGAGTTGGATGTCAGCCTGGTCTATGTAGAAAGTTGTAGACTAGCCAGGTATAAGATCCTAGATCTGAGTCCAAGAAAGGAAGAGGATACAGGATCCCAGGAACTTGAAAAGGTTTCAACTAGCCAAAGGCAGAAAAAAAATGTTTACTTACTCTGTACAAAGGCTCTTTTTTTTTCCAATTTTTATTAGGTACTTACCTCATTTACATTTCCAATGCTATACCAAAAGTCCCCCATACCCAACCACCCCCACTCCCCTACCCACCCACTCCACCTTTTTGGCCTGGTGTTCCCCTGTACTGGGGCATATAAAGTTTGCGTGTCCAATGGGCCTCTCTTTCCAGTGATGGCCGACTAGGCCATCTTTTGATACATATGCAGCTAGAGTCAAGAGCTCCGGGGTACTGGTTAGTTCATAATGTTGTTCCACCTATAGGGTTGCAGATCCCTTTAGCTCCTTGGGTACTTTCTCTAGCTCCTCCATTGGGAGCCCTGTGATCCATCCATTAGCTGACTGTGAGCATCCACTTCTGTGTTTGCTAGGCCCCTGCATAGTCTCACAAGAGACAGCTACATCTGGGTCCTTTCGATAAAATCTTGCTAGTGTATGCAATGGTGTCAGCATTTGGATGCTGATTATGGGGTGGATCCCTGGATATGGCAGTCTCTACATGGTCCATCCTTTCATCTCAGCTCCAAACTTTGTCTCTGTAACTCCTTCCATGGGTGTTTTGTTCCCAATTCTAAGGAGGGGCATAGTGTCCACACTTCAGTCTTCATTCTTCTTGAGTTTCATGTGTTTAGCAAATTGTATCTTATATTTTGGGTATCCTAGGTTTGGGGCTAATATCCACTTATCAGTGAGTAAATATTGTGTGAGTTCCTTTGTGAATGTGTTTCCTCACTCAGGATGATGCCCTCCAGGTCCATCCATTTGCCTAGGAATTTCATAAATTCATTCTTTTTAATAGCTGAGTAGTACTCCATTGTGTAGATGTACCACATTTTCTGTATCCATTCCTCTGTTGAGGGGCATCTGGGTTCTTTCCAGCTTCTGGCTATTATAAATAAGGCTGTTATGAACATAGTGGAGCATGTGTCCTTCTTACCAGTTGGGACATCTTCTGGATATATGCCCAGGAGAGGTATTGCTGGATCCTCTGGTAGTACTATGTCCAATTTTCTGAGGAACCGCCAGACTGATTTCCAGAGTGGTTGTACAAGCCTGCAATCCCACCAACAATGGAGGAGTGTTCCTCTTTCTCCACATCCACGCCAGCATCTGCTGTCACCTGAATTTTTGATCTTAGCCATTCTGACTGGTGTGAGGTGGAATCTCAGGGTTGTTTTGATTTGCATTTCCCTGATGATTAAGGATGTTGAACATTTTTTCAGGTGCTTCTCTGCCATTCAGCATTCCTCAGGTGAGAATTCTTTGTTCAGTTCTGAGCCCCATTTTTTAATGGGGTTATTTGATTTTCTGAAGTCCACCTTCTTGAGTTCTTTATATATGTTGGATATTAGTCCCCTATCTGATTTAGGATAGGTAAAGATCCTTTCCCAATCTGTTGGTGGTCTTTTTGTCTTATTGACGGTGTCTTTTGCCTTGCAGAAATTTTGGAGTTTCATTAGGTCCCATTTGTCAATTCTCGATCTTACAGCACAAGCCATTGCTGTTCTGTTCAGGAATTTTTCCCCTGTGCCCATATCTTCAAGGCTTTCCCCCACTTTCTCCTCTATAAGTTTCAGTGTCTCTGGTTTTATGTGAAGTTCCTTGATCCACTTAGATTTGACCTTAGTACAAGGAGATAAGTATGGATCGATTTGCATTCTTCTACAGGATAACAACCAGTTGTGCCAGCACCAATTGTTGAAAATGCTGTCTTTTTTTCCACTGGATGGATTTAGCTCCCTTGTCAAAGATCAAGTGACCATAGGTGTGTGGGTTCATTTCTGGATATTCAATTCTATTCCATTGGTCTACTTGACTGTCACTATACCAGTACCATGCAGTTTTTATCACAATTGCTTTGTAGTAAAGCTTTAGGTCAGGCATGGTGATTCCACCAGAAGTTCTTTTATCCTTGAGAAGAGTTTTTGCTATCCTAGGTTTTTTGTTATTCCAGATGAATTTGCAAATTGCTCCTTCTAATTCGTTGAAGAATTGAGTTGGAATTTTGATGGGGATTGCATTGAATCTGTAGATTGCTTTTGGCAAGATAGCCATTTTTACAATGTTGATCCTGCCAATCCATGAGCATGGGAGATCCTTCCATCTTCTGAGATCTTCTTTAATTTCTTTCTTCAGAGACTTGAAGTTTTTATCATACAGATCTTTCACTTCCTTAGTTAGAGTCACGCCAAGAATATTTTATATTATTTGTGAGTATTGAGAAGGGTGTTGTTTCCCTAATTTATTTCTCAGCCTGTTTATTCTTTGTATAAAGGCCATTGACTTGTTTGAGTTTATTTTATATCCAGCTACTTCACCGAAGCTGTTTATCAGGTTTAGGAGTTCTCTGGTGGAATTTTTGGGGTCACTTATATATACTATCATATCATCTGCAAAAAGTGATATTTTGACTTCCTCTTTTCCAATTTGTATCCCCTTGATCCCTTTTGTTGTCGAATTGCTCTGGCTAATACTTCAAGTACTATGCTGAAAAGGTAGGGAGAAAGTTGGCAGCCTTGTCTAGTCCCTGATTTTAGTGGGATTGCTTCCAGCTTCTCTCCATTTACTTTGATGTTGGCTACTGGTTTGCTGTAGATTGCTTTTATCATGTTTAGGTATGGGCCTTGAATTCCTGATCTTTCCAGAACTTTTATCATGAATGTGTGTTGGATCTTGTCAAATGCTTTTTCTGCATCTAACGAGATGATCATGTGGTTTTTGTCTTTGAGTTTGTTTATATAATGGATTACATTGATGGATTTTCGTATATTAAACCATCCCTGCATCCCTGGAATAAAACCTACTTGGTCAGGATGGATGATTGCTTTAATGTGTTCTTGGATTCGGTTAGCGAGAATTTTATTGAGGATTTTTGCATCGATATTCATAAGAGAAATTGGTCTGAAGTTCTCTATCTTTGTTGAGTCTTTCTGTGGTTTAGGTATCAGAGTAATAGTGGCTTCATAAAATGAGTTGGGTAGAGTACCTTCTACTTCTATTTTGTGAAATAGTTTGTGCAGAACTGGAATTAGATCTTCTTTGAAGGTCTGATAGAACTCTGCACTAAACCCATCTGGTCCTGGGCTTTTTTTGGCTGGGAGACTATTAATAACTGCTTCTATTTCTTTAGGTGATATGGGACTGTTTAGATGATCAACTTGATCCTGATTCAACTTTGGTACCTGGTATCTGTCCAGAAATTTGTCCATTTCGTCCAGGTTTTCCAGTTTTGTTGAGTATAGCCTTTTGTAGAAGGATCTGATGGTGTTTTGGATTTCTTCAGGATCTGTTGTTATGTCTCCCTTTTCAGTTCTGATTTTGTTAATTAGGATTTTGTCCCTGTGCCCTCTAGTGAGTCTAGCTAAGGGTTTATCTATCTTGTTGATTTTCTCAAAGAACCAACTCCTCGTTTGGTTAATTCTTTGAATAGTTCTTCTTGTTTCCACTTGGTTGATTTCACCCCTGAGTTTGATTATTTCCTGCTACCTACTCCTCTTGGGTGAATTTGCTTCCTTTTTTCTAGAGCTTTTAGATGTGTTGTCAAGCTGCTAGTATGTGCTCTCTCCCGTTTCTTCTTGGAGGCACTCAGAGCTATGAGTTTCCCTCTTAGAAATGCTTTCATTGTGTCCCATAGGTTTGGGTACGTTGTGGCTTCATTTTCATTAAACTCTAAAAAGTCTTTAATTTCTTTCTTTATTCCTTCCTTGACCAAGGTATCATTGAGAAGAGTGTTATTCAGTTTCCATGTGAATGTTGGCTTTCCGTTATTTATGTTGTTATTGAAGATCAGTCTTAGGCCATGGTGGTCTGATTGGATCCATGGGACAATTTCAATATTTTTGTATCTGTTGAGGCCTGTTTTGTGACCAATTATATGGTCAATTGTGGAGAAGGTCCCGTGAGGTGCTGAGAAGAAGGTATATCCTTTTGTTTTAGGATAAAATGTTCTGTAGATGTCTGTCTGGTCCATTTATTTCATAACTTCTGTTAGTTTCACTGTGTCCCTGTTTAGGTTCTGTTTCCACGATCTGTCCATTGATGAAAGTGGTGTGTTGAAGTCTCCCACTATTATTGTGTGAGGTGCAATGTGTGCTTTGAGCTTTACTAAAGTGTCTTTAATGAATGTGGCTGCCCTTGCATTTGGTGCATAGATATTCAGAATTGAGAGTTCCTCTTGGAGGATTTTACCTTTGATGAGTATGAAGTGTCCCTCCTTGTCTTTTTTGATAACTTTGGGTTGGAAGTCGATTTTATCCGATATTAAAATGGCTACTCCAGCTTGTTTCTTCAGACCATTTGCTTGGAAAATTGTTTTCCAGCCTTTCACTCTGAGGTAGTGTCTGTCTTTTTCCCTGAGATGGGTTTCCTGTAAGCAGCAGAAGATTGGGTCCTGTTTGTGTAGCCAGTCTGTTAGTCTATGTCTTTTTATTGGGGAATTGAGTCCATTGATATTAAGAGATATTAAGGAAAAGTAATTGTTGCTTCCTTTTATTTTTGTTCTTAGTTGGCATTCTGTTCTTGTGGCTGTCTTCTTTTTGGTTTGTTGAGGGATTACTTTCTTGCTTGTTCTAGGGTGTGATTTCTGTCCTTATATTGCTTCTTTTCTGTTATTATCCTTTGAAGGGCTGGATTCGTGGAAAGATATTGTGTGAATTTGGTTTTGTCGTGGAATACTTTGGTTTCTCCATCTATGGTAATTGAGAGTTTGGCCGGGTATAGTAGCTTGGGCTGGCATTTGTGTTCTCTTAGTGTCTGTATAACATCTGTCCAGGCTCTTCTGGCTTTCATAGTCTCTGGTGAAAAGTCTGGTGTAATTCTGATAGGCCTTCCTTTATATGTTGCTTGACCTTTCTCCCTTACTGCTTTTAATATTCTATCTTTATTTAGTGCATTTGTTGTTCTGATTATTATGTGTCGGAAGGAATTTCTTTTCTGGTCCAGTCTATTTGGAGTTCTGTAGGCTTCTTGTATGATCATGGCCATCTCTTTCTTTATGTTTGGGAAGTTTTCTTCTATTATTTTGTTGAAGATATTAGCTGGCCCTTTAAGTTGAAAATCTTCATTCTCATCAATTCCTATTATCCGTAGGTTTGGTCTTCTCATTGTGTCCTGGATTACCTGGATGTTTTGAGTTAGGATCCTTTTGCATTTTGTATTTTCTTTGACTGTTGTGTCGATGTTCTCTATGGAATCTTCTGCATCTGAGATTCTCTCTTCCATTTCTTGTATTCTGTTGCTGATGCTCGCATCTATGGTTCCAGATCTCTTTCCTAGGGTTTCTATCTCCAGCGTTGCCTCGCTTTGGGTTTTCTTTATTGTGTCTACTTCCCTTTTTAGTTCTAGTATGGTTTTGTTCACTTCTATTACCTGTTTGGATGTGTTTTCCTGTTTTTCTTTAATGACTTCTACCTGTTTGGCTGTGTTTTCCTCCTTTTCTTTTAGGGCCTGTAACTCTTTAGCAGTGCTCTCCTGTAATTCTTTAAGTGACTTATGAAAGTCCTTCTTGATGTCCTCTATCATCATCATGAGAAATGTTTTTAAATCTGTGTCTAGATTTTCGGTTGTGTTGGGGTGCCCAGGACTAGGTGGGGTTGGAGTGCTGCGTTCTGATGATGTTGAGTGGTCTTTATTTCTGTTAGTAGGATTCTTATGTTTGCCTTTTGCCATCTGGTAATCTCTGAAGCTAGCTGTTTTAGTTGTCACTGTTAAGAGCTTGTTCTTCAGGTGACTCTGTTAGCCTCTATAAGCAGACTTGGATGGTAGCACTCTCCTTAGCTTCAGTGGGCAGAGTATTCTCTGCAGGCAAGCTCTCTTCTTGCAGGGAAGGTACCCAGATATCTGGTGTTCGAACCAGACTCCTGGCAGAAGTTGTGTTCCACTCACTAGAGGTCTTAGGATCCCGTGTGGAATCCTGTGTGGGCCCTTGTGGGTGTCAGGGGACTCTGCTGGCAAGGTAGCCCAGGGCTCGAGTGGAGCGGAAGGGGCTTGTGCCCCAGATCAGGCCCGGGTAGCCTGCTTCCCTATGTACTGCAGTCTCAGGTTCCGCACGATTGGATTGGGGCAGGTGCTGTGTTCCACTCACCAGAGGTCTTAGGATCCCGTGGGGAATCCTGTGTGGGCCCTTGCAGGTGTTGGGCAAGACTCTGCTGGCAAGGTAGCCCAGGGCTTGAGTGGAGCAGAAGGGGCTTGTGCCCCAGATCTGTACAAAGGCTCTTAGGCAGACAGCCACTGGCAAGTTCACAGGCAAATACAGCACTCACAGGTCACATTTAGGTGTGCCAAGATTGGTACACAGACTACATAGAGATAAGCACACAGGTCTATAGTGAGCACACCCAGGTAGGTGGGTGAAACCAGAAACAAAAGACCAAGACCTACGATCTCAAGTGCATATTTACACATAATCACATAAAAGTGGCATTCTGCCAGACCCAGTTATGCAAAAGATTAGATCACTATTTACTTTAGGTTTCCCAAGACATCCAATGTCAGCAATTTTGTGCTGATGCATGGCCCCCTTCGATAATGTCAGCCATGTTTTAATTGGCTCATTCCGTACAAATGTCTGCATAATGCATAAGTGAATCTACAATCACATGGAAGATGATGGACATGGATGTGGGGTGTTTTCTGTTTCTTTCACGTGTCGTGAAAGAATCATCTTGATTGTGGCTAGGATGGTTCTCTCTGCAAGGCATCCTGGACTGTATAAGATAAAATGAGCTGAACATTAGGAATCACTGATTGTTCTTGGAGTGTGTTGTGATCAGCTGCTTCGTGTTCCTGCTACTATGGCTCCCACATTGTGATAGTCTGTGCTTTGGACTGAGAGCTAGAATAAATCCTTTATTGCTTAAATTGGTTTTGTTAGTTTTTTTTTTTCTATTACAACACTGAGAAAATAAACTATGACTGTGGGTATTAAATGTATAGTACTTATATACCACTATGAAAATTGCTATTCAATTGTAAATAGATGTGTAACTGCAACTACTTAATTATTGTTATAAGGTAGGTAAAGCCCAGTATTTGATACATATAGTTTGACTCCAATCCCATAGGTGTCCTTCATAGCAACCAAAAGGATTAACTTTAGGTGAATTTACAGCTATCTCTAATTAATACTGAGTAAGGTAGAGCTATTCTACACTGGCTGATATTTAGATCAATTCACAAAACCTATAGATGATGAATCTAGAAAATATTTAAAAGGCTTTTTTTTAAATAATATGACAATAAGGAGGCAGTTAAGAAAGAAAAGGAAGGATGGATCTTCCTTTATAAATCTGTACTAAGAATCTTGGGGTAGAGAGAAAGAAACATCTGTAGAGGTGATTTTTTTTTTTTTTTTTTTTTTGTCTTAAATCTAAAGGACAGCCGAAGAGCAATCTGTTGTTTGTATAGAAAAAAAAATGCTGGTAAAAGAGGAAGAAAGTACACTTGGGGGAACATCTGCTCTAAGAAACACTTGAAAAGTAAGTGCGGGGAAACATTTGCACAACATACAAGCAGATACTGCATTACAGAAAATGAGGCATAAATATATCTAACATAAGGAGATTTAAGTGAAAATATAACAAAGTGAATATTTTCTTCTTCAGACGTAATTAGCAAGTATATTTTAATGCTAAGCTGCAAAGCTCACTGCCACTAAATCACCAATCAAAAAAACATTATCTCCAGCTTAGTGTAAGGTAATTTGCTGATTTGATGGTGTTATTAACTGATTTTTGGAGGCACAGTCAATATGTAAAACTCACATAATAATATATGTTATATATATATGTGTGTATGTATATATATGATGCCATATGTTATAGTTTCAATATAAAATGTCCCCCATAGGTTTATATATCTGAACATTTGTTTTCCCAGTTGACAGTGCTGTACAAGAAACTTATAGAACCTTCTGAAGATGAGGCAATGCTGGAGGAAGTGTGTCATGGGTTAAAGAATGGGGGTGATTGGCAGTTTCTTGTTTGTTTCTTGAGTATGTATGACGTGTGATCAGCCAGATTCCTAATCCTACCATCTTGCTTTCTCTGTCTGTATGTATGTTTCTCCTTCCATTGTGGACCTTGTCTTATTTTGCTGCCTACAGCTATTTGAAACACGATGAAAAAAAAGGCAACTTGAAGAGGAAATATTCTTCTTGTGGCTTACACATGCCATTACAGTTCATAATTGAGGGAAGTCACAGAAGAAACTCAATCAGGATCTGAGACAGGGACCATGGAAGATAGCAGCTTACTGTTTAGCTAAGTATCTTTTACCTCCCAGGAGTACCTGTTCTAGAGTGAGACAGTCCACAGTTGCTTGATCCTTCACAATCAATCATCAAAACAAAATATCCCATAGACAATCCAACAGGACAATTTGATGAAGTCAATTCTTCAGTCGAGGTTTCTTTGTCCCAGATATTTCTAGGTTTGTGTTAAGTAGACAAAAACTAGCCAACACAAATTCTAACCCTTCATTCTCCAAGATTTTTTTTTGTCACAGCAATGAAAGGAAACTGATACACCATAGATATTAAAACAAATTTTAGGTTTCTTACATATCAGCGGAATGTTACAAAAATTGACTTTCCAGGGTTAGGCTAATACCTGGTTTGAGGTAAATATTGCTGAATCAAACCAACTAATATATTGTGCTTTAGTCTGCAAGCACAAAAACCACATTAAACATTAAAATTTGAAAAAGTTCATATAATAGCAAATTTTTTTTCTCAAATAATTAGGCCATCTGATTAACCTGACCAAAAAGTGTCCTGGGTTTCTGGTTCAATGTCAGTTGTTGGATGGAGCTGAGTGTTGAGTCTCTGTTTAGCTGCAGCCTGTTTTCTGGTGTCTTACCATAGACTACTCCACTCCACATTAATCCTTCTGTTTATCAACAAACTTGGCAAAATGGAAGAGAAAAGGTCTATGAAGCCTCAGCACTATATAGGAATGACAGGTAATTAAATTATGCGGAGAGGGGGAGAACTAATCTTTCCCCAAGAATAACACACCAAGTGGTTGCCTAATACCAAATTGTTAGCCCTGAAAATAGATGTATAAGTAGCATTACTCAGATGGTTATATTCAGAAATGTATATGTACAGACACAACACACACACACAGAGCAAACACACACACACACATAGAGTAACAATTAATGTGGGGTAAAAGTCATGAATTTAAAGAGAAAAATGAGTGATATAGGAGAGAGTTTGCAGGGAGGAAGGAAAAAGAAGAAATGGGTAGTTGTAATTATAAGAAACCTTTCAAAAATAAAGTAAAATGATAGAAATAAGACAAACCAGAGCAGGTGCTCTGCAAATCTCATTGAATGTAAAAGAAACAATAAACAAACAAACAAAACATTTCAGGGGCCAGTCATAAATAATCATTTTGTGAAATACATCTTGGAGTTAGTCTTTGAGATGTCTGAAAGGTCTGTAAACTGCATCTTGAAAATTTGTGTTTTTATGTCTGTATGTGAGAGAGACTGTGTGTGTATGTGTGTGTGTGTGTGTGTGTGTGTGTGTGTGTGTCTGTGTGTGTGTGTCTGTGTCATGCGAGTGTACATGGGCCCCAGCATGCCATTGGAAGGCATTGGTTATGCTGGGGTTGAAAGTACAGGTTGTTGTGTCTATCTTGGATGCTGGGAACTGAACTCAGATGATCTAGAAGAGATAAGAATACCTTTAACAACCAAGTTATCTCTATCCTCTGAAATTTCATATTGAAGCTCAGATTTCAAATACATTTTAGAGCTTGTATGGTAGCACATACTTGTAATGGCAGTTCTCAGGAAGTGATGGGAGAAGATTATGTTCAAGGCCAACCATGCTACATAGTAAGTTAGAGGATAGTCTGGGCTATAAAAAATTGTCATAAAAAATGAACAAATAAGTAAATACACTTTAAGGTAAAAATGACTGAAGACCATTGCTTTGGATCTTCCCTAATTGTGGCAGATGGATCTTATACTACCTATGATGTGATTCTTTCCAATACAATTTTTCAACGATTTTCATTTGTTTGCTAAATAAAGCTCAAACTAGTGAGTGGGCTTCTAAGAGTAACTATGATCTATTCCAAGCTACCTTTTCATTTTTCTTCCTATTTCAATCTTTCGTTCTTTTCAAATAACACTATTCTTCCTTATTGTTGAGCCTTAACAAAAGATCATTTTTTATATGTGAAAGCATCTTTTTTTTCTATCTGCCAGCTAATTGTTATACACACACACACACACACACACACACACACACACACACACACAGATACCAGACTTAAATTGTGTCAATATGATATTTTCTTCATTTATTCTCCTTAGAATATTATAAAACTCAGGAGCATATGACATTCATGTGTTTAAATGAATGAAGCAGAAAAACAGAGATAGAGCTGAAATGTGTTTAGTGTTTGCATTTCTGTACGAAACTGGACGAGTGTTTTCCACACACAGGGTGTGCTTTCGGACACATTAGGAGAGCTGCAATATCTTGGAATCAAAAGATAAGTTTTTTAATTTGGGTCTGGCATAGATCAGTCAAAATTATGAAAACCCACGTTTAAAACAAATGCAAATATCTAAAAATGAGAGGATAGATAAGATGCAAACTTCCCTAAAGTCACCTTGGTTTCTAAATATTTCTCATGAAGTCTCTCCTAATCTGTTCTATGTGATATGAGTTTGCCTCATGCATTACTGCACAATGGTTGACAGTCACTCAAAAAACCTGTGCTGTATGGTGAGGGGTGGTGACAGATGATGCATATACCTTCTTTGCCTTTATGGACTGCAAGGGAAGCTGTGGAGAGAAACAATCATAACCAAAGAAACAGAGGCATGAAGTGTGAGCTGGCATAGGAATCACTAGAGACTCTCCATAGCCAAAGCTAAAAATCAGAGAGGCAAAAGGGACAGAACATTGTGGTGGCAGAAGACAGTTGTTGGAGGTTCAGATTCAAACCATTGATTGTTACAGTTTTAACATGTCCTTTATGCCTAGAAGCAATAAAAGAGTAATGAATAAAATATTATTTACATCTTGAATACATTTATCATTAATGAAGCATGCCATCCTGACAATATTAACCAATATGACATAATGAAGACTGACCCTGGACAGGAATTTCTAAATTCTATAAAATGAGTTCTTGACATACTGATTTTCACTGTGCCCTAAACAAAACAAAAGTACGAAAATGTAAGAAAACATGATTCTGCTAAAATACAAAAGATAATAAAATACATGTTTTCCTTCTCTTAAACTTCAATTTGTAATTTTCCCAAATAAAGTCTGTTTTTAACTTTTGTAATGTTTTTAAAAAGCTTGTATATGCAAGATTGTGCTGAGCAGAGGGAAAACATCATTTACAAGTGTTTTGTGTGATGTGATACATTTGTTAAAATTTGAAAAGTGTAGTGGGATAGATGACTCCGAAGTTAAGAGCAGGTACTGTTCTTTCCACCCCACGTGACTCATAAAACACCTGTAAATCTAGCACCAGGAAGCTGACATATCTGGTCTCTGTGCACACTTATACTTACATGCACATAACTACTGACATACATATGCATACACACACAACTGAAACAGATTTTGCAAAAGTTTTGATGATATTTTTATGGATGGTAAAGTATTTATATGAATCTATAAATAGATATATGTATTTGTATATATCTAATTCTAAAAGTGTTAAGAAAGTTAGATACATCTACAAGTCAGTGAGAAAAAAAAACCACTTAGACTTTGAATACATTGGGCAACAAATGATTGATTGATTTGTCTTCAGTTTACTTGAGACAGCTTGTAGACATGCTTTCCTGTTCTGAAACAAAACAACACTCCAGCTGTGTAGCCTTTCCCATGACAGCCTGAGAAAGATTCTCTGTAGGTTGTATGTGAGAGGCCAGTTGAAAATAGTGGGTGATTTGGTTTTCAAAGACTATTACATTTCCAGGAAAATGTGAGTATTCTAAAACAAAATGAAAACAAACAAACACAAACTGTGAAATCTTTGAAACCACTTGGAACATGAAGAAACATATACAGTGGAAATTTAGGAATGATTTCATTCTTATTTTTCGCTTCTGTAGATTTTCTTGCATTTTCAAAAATACAGAGAAGGATTGGGCATAGAGACATTGTAGTGAAGCATAGGGTCCAAAAACTAGTCATGTATATGACTCAGACTTTTCAAGGTGAAGTCAAAATGACAAATGTTAA
This sequence comes from Mus musculus, assembly GCF_000001635.26. NCBI lineage: Eukaryota > Metazoa > Chordata > Mammalia > Rodentia > Muridae > Mus > Mus musculus. Next base: position 132,036,456 of record NC_000086.7, read on the forward strand.
TTAAAAGAAGGAAGTCAGCAAAAGTCAGTTTCTGTCTGGTGCCAAAATAAGGTGGTCTGTTATTTAAAAAGTGCCCAAAACATTGATTGACCTAAAACATTGATTAAGAGTTGCTTGCCTCAAGTAAATAGAAATCTAAGTCTCTCCAGGGTAGTTGGCTAACTTGGAAAAACAAAACTGGCATAGCTGAAAGGCAGAAAACAGTTCAAATAAACTTGCTGTTTATTATCTTTACTCTAGTATAGTATTGTTAATTTCAGTTTCTATTTTGATTGGGAAATCAAACATGTTCATTTTGTGCTTGTCCACTTTTAAATTTTTTTTATTGGGTATTTTCCTCATTTACATTTCCAATGCTATCCCAAAAGTCCCCCATACCCTCCCCCACTCCCCTACCCACCCACTCCCACTTCTTGACACTAGCGTTCCCCTGTACTGAAGTATATAAAGTTTGCACTACCAATGGGCCTCTCCTTCCACTGATGGCCAGCTAGGCCATCTTCTAATACATATGCAGTTAGAGACATGAGCTCCAGGGAGTACTGGTTAGTTCATATTGTTGTTCCACCTATAGAGTTGCAGATCCCTTTAGCTCCTCCATTGGGGCACTGTGATCCATCAAATAGCTGACTGTTAGCATCCACTTCTGTGTTTGCTAGGCCCTGGCATAGTCTCACAAGAGACAGCTATATCAGGGTCCATTCAGCAAAATCTTGCTAGTGTATGCAATGGTATCTCTGTTTGGCGGCTGATTATAGGATGGATCCTCTGATATGGTAGTCTCTAAATGGTCCATCCTTTTGTCTCAGCTCCAAACTTTGTCTCTGTAACTCCTTCCATGGGTGTTTTGTTCCCAATTCTAAGAAGGGGAAAAGTGTCCACACTTTGGTCTTAGTTCTTCTTGAGTTTTATGTGCTTTGTATCTTGTATCTTGGGCATTCTAAGTTTCTGGGCTAATATCCACTTATCAGTGAGTACATATCATGTAAGTTCTTTTCTGATTAGGTTACCTCACTCAGAATGATGCCCTCCAGGTCAATCCATTTGCCTAAGAATTTCATAAATTCATTCTTTTTAATAGCTGAGTAGTACTCCATTGTGTAAATGTACCACATTTTCTGTATCCATTCCTCTGTTGAGGGGCACCTGGGTTATTTCAAGCTTCTGGCTATTATAAATAAGGCTGCTATGAACATAGTGGAGCATGTGTCTCTCTTACTAGTTGGAACATCTTCTGGATATATGCCCAGGAGAGGTATTGCAGGATCCTCTGGTAGTACTATGCCCAATTTTCTGAGGAACCGCCAGACTGATTTCCAGAGTGGTTGTACAAGCTTGCAATCCCACCAGCAATGGAAGAGTGTTCCCCTTTCTCCACATCCTCACCAGCATCTACTGTCACCCGAATTTTTGATCTTAGCCTTTTTGACTGGTGTGAGATGAAATCTCAGGGCTGTTTTGATTTGCATTTCCCTGATGATTAAGGATGCTGAACATTTTTTTCAGGTGCTTCTCAGCCATTCGGTATTCCTCAGGTGAGAATTCTTTGTTTAGCTCTGAGCCACATTTTTAAATGGGGTTATCTGATTTTCTGGAGTCCAACTTCTTCAGTTCTTTATATATATTAGATATTAGTCCCCTATCTGATTTAGGATAAGTAAAGATGCTTTCCCAATCTGTTGGTGGCCTTTTTGTCTTATTGACAGTTCTTTTGCCTTACAGAAGCTTTGCAATTTTATGAGGTCCCATTTGTCAATTCTCCATCTTACAGCACAAGCCATTGCTCTTCTATTCAGGAATTTTTCCCCTGTGCATATATCTTCGAGGCTTTTCCCCACTTTCTCCTCTATAAGTTTCACTGTCTATGTTTTTATGTGGAGTTCCTTGATCCACTTAGATTTGACCTTAGTAAAAGGAGATAGGAATGGATCAATTCGCATTCTTCTACATGTTAACCGCCAGTTGTGCCAGCACCATTTGTTGAAAATGCTGTCTTTTTTTCCACTGGATGGTTTTAGCTCCCTTGTCAAAAGTCAAGTGACCATAGGTGTGTGGGTTCATTTCTGCATCTTCAATTCTATTCCACTGGTCTACTTGTCTGTTGCTATACCAGTACCCTGCAGTTTTTATCACAATTGCAATGTAGTACAGCTTTAGGTCAAGCATGGTGATTCCACCAGTGGTTCTTTTATCCTTGAGAAGAGTTTTTGCTATCCTAGGTTTTTTGTTATTCCAGATGAATTTGAAGATTACTCTTTCTAGTTGGTTGAAGAATTGAGTTGGAATTTTGATGGGGATTGCATTGAATCTGTAGATTGCTTTTGGCAAGATAGCCATTTGTACTTTATTGATTCTGCCAATCCACGTTTATGGGAGATTTTTCCATCTTCTGAGATCTTCTTTAATTTCTTTCTTCAGAGACTTGAAGTTCTTATCATACAGATCTTTCACTTCCTTAGTTAGACTCATGCCAAGGTATTTTATATTATTTGTGACGATTGAGAAGGGTGTTGTATCCCTAATTTCTTTCTCAGCCTGTTTATTCTTTGTGTAGAGAAAGGCCATTGACTTTTTTGAGTTAATTTTATATCCATCGACTTCACTGAAGCTGTTTATCAGGTTTTGGAGTTCTCTTATATATACTATCATATCATCTGCAAAAAGTGATATTTTGACTTCTTCCTTTCCAATTTGTATCCCCTTGATCTCCTTTTGTTGTCGAATTGCTCTGGTTAGGACTTCAAGTACAATGTTGAATAGGTAGGGAGAGAGTGGGAAGCCTTGTCTAGTCCCTGATTTTATTGGGATTGCTTCTAGTTTCTCACCGTTTATTTTGATGTTGGCTACTGGTTTGCTGTAGATTGTTTTTATCATGCTTGAATTCTTGATTTTTCCAAGACTTTTAACATGAATGGGTGTTGGATTTTTTCAAATGCTTTCTCTGCCTCTAAGGAGATGATCATGTGTTTTTTGTCTTTGAGTTTGTTTATATAATGGATTACGTTGATGTATTTCCATATAATAAAACATCCCTGCATCCATGGAATAAAACCTACTTGGTCAGCATGTTTGATTGGTTTAATGTGTTCTTGATTTTGGTTAGCAAGAATTTTGTTGAGTATTTTTGCATTGATATTCATAAGGGAAATTGGTCTGAAGTTCTCTATCTTTGTTGGATCTTTCTGTGGTTTAAGTATCAGAGTTATTGTGGCTTAACAGAATGAGTTGGGTAGAGTGCCTTCTGCTTCTATTTTGTGGAATAGTTTGTGCAAAACTGGAATCAGATCTTTGAAGGTCTGATAGAACTCTGCACAAAACCCATCTGGTCCTGGGCATTTTTTGATTGGGAGACTATTAATAACTGCTTCTAATTCTTTAGGGGATATGGGATTGTTTAGATCATTAACTTGATCCTGATTTAAATTTGGTACCTGGTATCTGTCTAGAAATTCGTCCATTTCATCCATGTTTTCCAGTTTTGTTGAGTATAGCCTTTTATAGAAGGATATGATGGTGTTTTGGATTTCTTCAGGATCTGTTGTTATGTCTCCCTTTTCATTTCTGATTTTGTTAATTAGGATGCTGTCCCTGTGCCCTCTAGTGAGTCTGGCTAATGGTTTATTTACCTTGTTGATTTTCTCAAAGAACCAACTCCTCATTTGGTTGATTCTTTGAATAGTTCTTCTTGTTTCCACTTGGTTGATTTCACCCCTGAGTTTGATTATTTCCTGCTGTCTCCTCCTCTTGGGTGAATTTTCTTCCTTTTGTTCTAAAGCTTTTAGCTGTGTTGTTAATCTGCTAGTGTGTGTTCTCTCTAGTTTCTTTTTGGAGGCACTCAGAGCTATGAGTTTCTCTCTTAGAAATGCTTTCATTGTGTCCCATAAGTTTCAGTATGTTATGTCGTCATTTTCATTAAACTTTAAAAAGTCTTTAATTTCTTTCTTTATACCTTCCTTGACCAAGGTATCATTGAGAAGAGTGTTGTTCCGTTTCCACCTGAATGTTGGCTTTCTATTATTTATGTTGTTATTGAAGATAAATAAGCCTTAGTCCATGGTGATCTGATAGGATGCATGGGACAATTTCAATATTTTTGTATCTGTTGCGCCCTGTTTTGTGATCAATTATATGGTCAATTTTGGTGAAGGTACCCATGAGCTGCTGAGAAGAAGGTATATCCTTTTGTTTTAGGATAAAATGTTTTGTAGATATCTGTTAAATCCCTTTGTTTTATAACTTCTGTTAGTTTTACTGTGTCCCTGTTTAGTTTCTGTTTCCATGATCTATCAGTTGATGAAAGTGGTGTGTTGAAGTCTCCCACTATTATTGTGTGAGGTGCAATGTGTGCTTTGAGCTTTATTAAAGTTTCTTTAATGAATGTGGCTGCCCTTGCATTTGGAGAATAGATATTCAGAATTGAGAGTTCCTCTTGGAGGATTTTATCTTCGATGAATATGAAGCATCCCTCCTTGTCTTTTAGATAACTGTGGGTTGGAAGTTGATTTTATTCGATATTAGAATGGCTACTCTAGCTTGTTTCTTCAGACCATTTGCTTAGAACATTGTTTTCCAGCCTTTCACTCTGAGGTAGTGTCTGTCTTTTTCCTTGAGATGGGTTTCCTGTAAGCAGCAAAATTGTGGGTCCTTTCTGTGTAGCCAGTTTGTTAGTCTATGTCTTTTTATTGGGGAATTGAGTCCATTGATATTAAGAGATATTAAGGAAAAGTAATTGTTGCTTCCTATCATTTTTGTTATTAGAGTTGGCATTCTGTTCTTGTGGCTGTCTTCTTTTTGCTTTGTTGAGTGATTACTTTCTTCATTTTCTAGGGCATGGTTTCCGTCCTTGTATTTTTTTTTTCTGTTATTATCCTTTGAAGGGTTGGATTTGTGGAAAGATAATGTGTGAATTTGGTTTTGTCATGGAATAATTTGGTTTCTCCATTTATGGTAATTGAGAGTTTGGCTGGGTATAGTAGCCTGGGCTGGCATTTGTGTTCTCTTAGTGTCTGTATAACATCTATCCAGAATCTTCTGGCTTTCATAGTCTCTGGTGAAAAGTCTGGTGTAATTCTGATAGGTCTGCATTTATATGTTATTTGACCTTTTCCCCTTACTGCTTTTAATATTCTATCTTTATTTAGTGCATTTGTTGTTCTGATTATTATGTGTCGGGAGGAATTTCTTTTCTGGTCCAGTCTATTTGGAGTTCTGTAGGCTTCTTGTATGTTCATGAGCATCTCTTTCTTTAAGTTTGCGAAGTTTTCTTCTATTATTTTGTTGAAGATATTTGTTGGCCCTTTAAGTTGAAAATCTTCATTCTCATCTACTCCTATTATCTGTAGGTTTGGTCTTCTCGTTGTTTCCTGGATGTCCTGGATGTTTTGAGTTAGGATCCTTTTGCATTTTGCATTTTCTTTGATTGTTGTGCAGATGTTGTCTATAGAATCTTCTGCACCTGAGATTCTCTCTTCCATCTCTTGTATTCTGTTGCTGATGCTTGTGTCTATGTTTCCAGATTTCTTCCCTAGCGTTTCTATCTCTAGTGTTGCCTCATTTTGGGTTTTCTTATTGTGTCTACCTTGCTTTTAAGGTCTAGTATGTTTTTGTTCATTTCCATCACCTCTTTGGTTGTGTTTTCCTGTTTTTCTTTAAGGACTTCTACCTGTTTGGTTGTGCTTTCATGTTTTTCTTTAAGGACTTGTAACTCTTGTGCTGTGTTCTCCTGTATTTCTTTAAGTGAGTTATTAAAGTCCTTCTTGATGTCCTCTACCATCATCCTGAGATATGCTTTTAAATCCTGGTCTAGCTTTTCAGGTGTGTTAGGGTGCCCAGGAATGGGTGAGGTGAGAGTGCTTCGTTCTGATGATGGTGAGTGGTCTTGGCTTCTATTAGTAAGATTCTTACATTTGCCTCTTGCTATCTGGTAATCTCTGGAGTCAGTTGTTATAGTTGTCTCTGGTTAGAGTTTGTTCCTCTTGTGATTCTGTTAGTCTCTATCAGGAGACCTGGGAGACTAGCTCTCTCCTGAGTATCAGAGGTCAGAGCACTCTCTGCAGGCAAGCTCTCCTCTTGCAGGGAAGGTGCACAGATATCTGGCATTTGAACCTCCCTCCTGGCAGAAGTTGTGTTCCACTTACCATGGGTCCTAAGATCCCGTGGAGAGTGCTCTGGGGACCTTGGGGGTGTCCACCAACTCTGTGCCCAAGGTGACTCGGTGCTGGGGCCGATGGGGAAGGGACCTTGCTTGTCCTTTTTAAGTACTTCTTTATCATTAATTATGTTTATGTGCCTGTGTCTCTATGTGTGGATGTTTATGAGAGCACACATTCCTAAGGAGGACAGAAGAGGGTGTTGTTCCTCTGGAGCTGGAGTTAGAGTATATTGTCATCTACCTATGATGATTGGTGGGACCAAAATTTGTCTTCCATGAAAGCAATATGCTCTCTTAGCTTGTGAACAACTTCTACACCACCCCTCATTCTGAGCTTTCAAACATGAATCTTATTACAAACAAACTGATATACACAAATCTTTGCATTACAGTCTGTCAATCATAATTTTCATGCAAGTAAATTCATTATTTTTTGAAAGTGTGAAAGAAATCATATAATACATTTTCAAGAAAATATAAAAATACATTGGTATTTTGCATTATGAAATATTATATGAGCAATTTTATTCAAGACCATACATTGTAGTAATCAAAGATTTATTATGATTTATAAATGGCTTTATGGAGATATGTACCTGACATAAAATTCTAAAAGGCATAATTTAACAGATCTTCATTATATCCAGAATTATATAGCCAGTATCCCAATAATTGCAGAATATTTTCATCCCCTTACCCAATCTATAACTTTTATATTGAGTCACAGGCAACAAGTAATTAAGTTTTCATCTCTATGAATTCATTTTAGTGCAAGTTTCATGTAAATAGAATCATACCTATGCAATCTCTTTTTTTATTTACTTCTTCCTTTGTACTAGGTTTTCAGACTTTGTCTATGTTGTATATATCCTGCATTCATTGCTTATTTAACCAAGGAGTATTTTTACTGTAAAGCTCTGTCTCGTTTTTTTCTTATCCATTCATCTGATGATAGACAATTTAGGTGATTTCACTTTCGATTAGTATGAATAATGCTGGACTTGATTGTCCATTATAAATATTTGCATAGTCATATGAATTCCATTTTCCTGGTATGTATCTAAGAATAGAATTAATGGATCATATGGAAAACTATATGTAATTTGTGAGGAACTAACAGACTGTTTTCATAGCAGTTGTTCTATTTTACATTCCCACCAGCAGTATATGATAGTTCCAAATTCTTGGTATCCATGTCAACACTTTATATTTTCCTCTTTCAGTATAGACAGTCTTTGAGTGTGAAATAGCTCTTTGGATGTTTGATTTGCATTTCCTACTAATGATGTACAGCATCTTTGCATAGATTTTTGTCTATATAATTTTTTATTATATAATTCAGTTGACTTTATAATATTAACGTTTGTTATTTAAATATTCTAATCCTAAATTTAATATCATTTTACTTTTTTAGATATTTCCTGTATTTACATTTCAAATGTTATCCCCTTTCCTAGTTTCCCCTCCAAAACCTCCTTATCCCCAACACCCCTGTTCATCAAGCCACCCACTCCTGCTTCCTGGTCCTGGCATTCCCCTACACTGAAGCTTCGAGCCTTCAGAGGACCAAGGGCCTCTCCTCGCATTGATGACCCATAAGGCCATCCTTTGCTAAATTTGTGGCTGGAACCATGGGTCCCTCCATGTGTAATCTTTGGTTGGTGGTTTAGTCCCTGGAAGCTCTACAGGGATTGATTGGTTCATATTGTTGTCCCTCGTATAGGACTGCAAACCCCATCAGCTCCTTGGGTCCTTTCTCTAAGTCCTCCATTGGGGACCCTGTGCTCAGTCCAATCTTTTGCTGAGAGCATCCACCTCTGTATTTGTCAAGCACTGGCAGAGCCTCTCAGGAGACAGCTATATCAGGATACTGTCAGCAAGCACTTGTTGGCATCCACAATAGTGTCTGGGTTTGGTGACTGTATATGGGATGGATTCTCAGGTGGGGCAGTCTCTGGATGACCTTTCCTTCAGTCTCTGCTCCATACTTGGTCTTTGTGTCTCCTCCCATGGTTATTTTGTTTCCCCTTCTAAGAAGGCCTGAAGTATTCACACTTTTGTTTTCCTTCTTCTTGAACTTCATGTGGTCTAGGAATTATATCTTGGGTATTCTGAGATTCTGGGCTAATATCCACTTCTCACTGAGTGCATACCATGTGTATTGTTTTGTGATTGAGTTACCTCATTCAGGATGATATAAATAAGAGCCATAAACATAGTGGAGCTAACATAGTGCTATAAATATAGTCTATAAACATAGTGGAGCATCACAGACAATTTGTAAATATATAATTTGGGATTTGCACCCATGTGTATGTATGAGTATACATGTAGGCATTCAAAGGCATCAGGTGCTCAGATTTATGATTCTCCCCATTAATAACTTGTGAGGCAGTATTGCATTAAATTTCATCCAGGAAATCTCAGAAATCTCTCTGTCTCTCACTCCCAGTGCTGGAGTTACAGGTGCTAGAGGTTTCAAATAAATTCTTCACACTAAGTGAACAAGTGGTAATATATGCCAATCTCTCTCTTTAGCTCCAAGCACCTTAATATGGGTTTATCTGTCTTATATTCTTGAGATTTAACTTTCAACAACAAAACTTTTAACTCTTCTTATATACTTCTTATCAAATTTCTATTATTTTTGCAATTCAGTAGAGTAAATTCAGGTCTGTGAACATACTAGTCAAATGCTATATCACTCAGCATACACTTTAATTCTGAAGGAGACTAATGGCCTGCATTAGGGTTTTGTTGCTTGGGATTTAGTATACACATGAAAAAACTCTATTGTTGAGTAGGAGGGATGGATCATCAGTTAAAACACTTACTGGTCTTTAAGAGGACATGGATTTAATTCCAAGCAACCACATGAGGTAGCGTACAGTCATTCATAACTCTAGTTCCAGGGAAGGTGATTCCCTCTTCTGACCTATGTGATGCTATATGTGCCACAGGCATACATGTAGGCAAAACTTCCATACACTTAAAACAACAAATTAACTTTAAAAATTGTCTAAGCTTTGATCATGAAGAATATCCATGAGTGTTTTAAAAGTATTTCATAATTTTTTGTCTTACATTAAAGTCTTACATAAAAGATAATAGTTTTACCTATTATTAAGATAAATGACTTTACAAAGACTTTTTAATATTATAATCATCATATTTTTCCATTCCCTTTCCTTCTTATAAACTATTCTATACCCCCTACCATTCTCAGCTTCAAGTTCATGGACTCTTTTTCCACTAATTGTTATTGCATATAAATACGAATATGAACACAGATAGAGATAAGTATAAACATAAGCATTAATATGAATATATTGTTCAGTCCATATTACTTGTTTTTATGTTTTTTAGGGTTGACCATTTGGCACTATACAACCAATCTTGGTATGCTCTTCCATGTAGAAATACATCTCTCCTGTTCTACTCAGTTGCGTGTTGTTCCTTTTGTACAGTTGAGCATCCTAGGTTTGTACCTATCCAAAGGCGTGCACCTTAGTGTATTCCTTACTCAGTTCCTGTTTGAACAGTTGTGTTGGTGAGACATAAGTATAGCTTCTGACATTATTAGGAGATACAATCTCAGAGCAAATTTCTTGACCTTCTGGCTCTTAAAATTTTTCCCCCCTATCCTGCAGTGTTCCCTGAACCTTGGATGTGGGAGTATGTTCTATTTGTATCTGTTGGAAATTGGCTCCACAACTCTTTATACTCACTGATTGTTGTTTTCTGTAGTGGTATCTTTTTGACTAGCCTTCCAATTAACAACCCGAAGTGTTATGCTTACCTAGTTTCTCTACTGTACTGATGCTGTTGTGGATTGTAAACTGTTTTTCAGTTTGATAAAATTATATCTAAAACCTTTTGCAGGAGTAGTTATTGAGAATGGTATTTGAAATATATTCTTATATTCAAATTTTTCTTTGCAACTTCTCTTACTGATGCTCTGAGGCATCATAAATAGCCTATAGTGTCGTCTGTATGTTATCACAGAGTGACTTGTCTTTTCTAATTTGTTCACCACAGCCTCTGTTATTTTCAAGTAACTTTATGCAATATGTATAAGTAACATATATTTGTGTTGTAGGTTATTTGATCATACCATACACTCCAAGATTGTAATATTTACTGAAAAAAAATCTGTTTCTAGTTGGGGTAAGGCTTTCCCTTAGCACACACCTTTAATCCCTGTCTGTAATACAGAAACTCCTTTAGTACATACCTTTAATCACCAACAATGAAAGTAAAATTAATTTGTGAAAAGAATACCCATGTTTGAAAGTGATGTCTAATTGAGTAGTAGACAGACTGAAAAATCAGAGATAGAACTAACAGAATCAAATATACCCAACTCTCACAAGAGAGAAGAAAGAGACCCTACTTGAGGGGCAGTGCAGAGAGAGAGAGACAGGTGCTGATAGAGTTTTACAGAGATTGGTTGAAGAAAGAACAAGCTAGATTCAGGTGAAGGAAGAATGAGCAAGAGAATAAGAAGGAGCCAGAAGGTTATAACATGTATATGGCTAAGCAGAGCAATTCAGGAAAGACTGAGAGCAAACTAGGCATGATTGAGTCAGTCAGGTGGAGAGGAGTTTGACCCAGAAGAGCTGAATTGAACTAGTCAGAGTTCAGAAAACAAAAAAGGGTGACTTTATTCAGCATTAAGTCTCAGAGGCCGAAAACATTCTAGGCCTAGATAAAATTATATGGAGACCAGAAGCTTCCAGAACTAGGAATAGGTGAGCAGTAAGACAGTATCTAGGTTAGGCAGTAAAGCCTCTGAGATGATAATACCAAAAGGAGAATAAAAGCTTCTTTTACATTTATAAAAAATTCCATGTCATGGAATAAGATCTCTAGGCCCCCTACTCAGATTTTGGAAAGGGTTGCAGCTTCTGGCATCCTTGTTTCTTCAAAAAAATTCTTGGAACTTCTTGGTAGAAACCTTATGAGAAAAGACTAGATGGATAGAGTAGTACCACACATCCACTGTATTCATGTAGCATTTAGATTCTTCAACAAATAACACAGAGGAATTAGAAATGTTGGAAGCTTGAACTTCTCAGATGACAAAGTAACCCTTAACTGAGATCTAGAAGAGAGAGATTATTGTATTTTTAAATACATTGAAATTTAGAGAGGTATCTGTTGTGGTGAACCAGGGAGAGTTAGAAACAGAACAAGTGTAGTTGAAATGTCATAGATCCTTACCATTATAACCAAGATTTAGTATATTTCGTTCAATAAATGACTCTTCATTTCCTCTGTGCTTACAGGTAGATTTATTGACATGTAGAATACACAGATATAGATAAATATGGGTATATGTTCATCTGTTATGCTTAATTTTTGATCCTGAACATGATTGAAGACTAATCACTGGGTACACCTATGAGAATATTTCCAAAGAACGTTAGATCATGATGGCAGTGACTTCATGATGAATGAATTCCCAGATGAGATTATAATATTCTGTCATTATTGGGGAGTGCTGAAAGGAAACAATTTGGATTACTTGAAGGAAGGGGGTCATTGGGAATTGAACTTGCTGGATGTATCATGCCTTGGGTCATAGTTATAACAACTCTATTGCCTGCTACATATGAATGTTACATTTATTCCTTCATGCCCTCTTACTGACAGGAAATCTGTACAAGCCCATGTGGTCAAGTGATTATATCCTACATTCTGGGAAAATGTAAGCCAAAGTAAACATTTCCTCTTTAAACTGTTGTTGCTCTCACTGTTGCCCTCTCTGTCTCATTTAGTTTTTGTTTTGGTGAAATTTTGATACATATATTATTATACTTTTCAAGACTCCCTAACTGGGTTCCAAATTTGTTGTACTCTCAATAGCCATTCTTCATTTAATGAATATTCTACATTTTAGGAGGTGAGAATACAGGATGTCAAAGAATCAAAGACCTGATGTTATTATCATAATTATTTATATACATATATGTTGAATATATGCAACGAAATATCATTTCAAAACAAAATTAATGAATTCTGTACATGGCAACATAGATTATCCTTGCAAATATCTAAAAGGAAGAAGTTATTAAAAGGTAGATATGAACAAAAAGAATACACATGGTTAGAAAATGCAGAATGATAGATATCAGCAGACATAAATCAGAAGTTAAACAAGAGAAACTTCTGGAACTTTAGAACTATTATCTACCCATATCTACCCATATCTGACTCTCATTTTGTTTACATATCCTAGTTTGTTTGTTTTTTTTTGTTTTGTTTTGTTTTGTTTTGTTTTGTTTTTTAGCAAGAAAGTGATGGTCATGTCAAGATAAATGAGTATCTTTAATCCACTCAGGTTGTACATTTCAAGTACATCTTTATATACAAAGATGCCAGAATTTCTTGTGGAAAATAAAACAATCCAAATCTGAGGCAGTAAACACAGGAGGAAGAATTTAGTACATTTGAGATGCCAGATGGAAAAGAAGGTATCAGTTATTATGTATGTTATTTTTAAAAGAGATTTAGTGACAATATACAGAACGCCCTATTGCCAGGATGAGACAATTTCAGCTCAAAAATCTAACAAGAATGTTTAACCTCTTGAGATTTTAATTTCATTAAGTGAAAAAATAATGATGGTGACAGAGATATGATTAAATACATTGAAACTTGAATAGATAAACTAAATAAATCATGTACTCATATTTTTGTATAAACTTTATCAATTAATAACTATAAAATAGATCAATGTTTTCACATTTTAACAGAGAGAAAGAAAAGAAGTATTGCATCTTTCCCTATCTTCTTTTTACCAAATTTTCATATAAGTAAATAAGACAAAAAGAAACTGTAAAGGAAGATAGGCAGAAAGGCCCATGTCAGTGTAGCAGATTGCAACTCAAATAAAGCATATGTCAGAAGGAAGATCATCTTGCCTTTTTGGGTGCTTGGCTTTTCCACCAAGTTCTTGCTGCCCCAGCTGATTGATTCATCAATAGCAGAACCATTGTTCATAAGCTTTCAACTTGACCTTGAGAGTGGTGTATCTCCAGGAATCTTATGGGCTTCTGGTGTCATATTGGGCCTACTAAGTCAACTAACCTTGTAGGCTGAGTTGTTGCCCCTGCCCCTTGCGGTGAGTGATAGCTATTGTGAGAGCATTCAGCAACTACTGAGACAAGCAACTACTGAGGTTCTGAAGTTCTTTGGTGTGTTTTGGTTATCGTTATTCATCCTCTTGGTTCTGTTCCTCCAGAGAAACTTTACTCAAGAAACTGTTTTAAAAAGGACAGTACTATGAATAATAAGAAGGCAAACACAAGTGAAGTGATTTAAGTTTCAATAAGTATCATGAAAGGGGTAATAACTTAATTTCTTTTAAACTAGGAAGGGAAAGTTTAAAACTACTTGTTTAGTAGTTTCTACTCTTGTTTGAACAAAGAGGAAAAATCTGAGAATCTCACATTATGTACCTTGAAACACACTCATCTTCCAGTTTTCTCATGCCTGCCTCCTTCCCCATGCCTCCCATCACACCAAAAGGAAAAAAAAAAAAAAAGAGTCCATTAATGTTGTTTAGATACTCATTGGAGCATGGTCAAATTCCTAGTAGTTAGCTCCCAAAGGAGGAGGAGACTGTCTCTACCTGCATTCACAACAGAAGCCATCAACTTGAGACAAGCTAAGGCAGTAGGTGGAAGGGGGTAGGCAGCTCTCCTGTGAGAAGCGAGGTCAGTTCCACCTAGAGCTACAGTGGCAGCGATCACTGGTGTCTTCAGTCCACACTGATGTCCCAGGACTCAATGAAACTTGAGAACATTGCAGTCTGTATAACTGACTGATGACTTGGTGATGCCTGCTGGTTTTGCTGCCTCAGGGAGCATGCATATGTAGTCATCTGAGGCCAGGTTGAGGTTCTTGGACAATTCCGCTGCTGAGATGTTAGGAGCGGGCCTGCGGCTCACATGGACCGGGTATACCTGGCAGGTGGGGGCTGAAAGAAAGAATAGAGACATCTAGGTCAAAGGCTCCACCCTAGGTAATCTCCTTCTTAGTGGCAGCAAGGTCAAAGTCTGGATCAACCTGTTTCAGGCTAGGGGAGGTTACACTGAGGGCCATGAGTGGATCATTCCTGGTATAGCCCCCACGGCCTTGCTGATATCTGTAGCCTGTATTACCTCTGAAGCTCACAGCTCATATGGGCAGCCTCCAGAAGCCATTTTAATGTCTATGGGCAAAGCAGAGCTGGCCCCACCTTTCAAGGGAGAGCAGCCCCTTCACTTTGTGGGAAATCTAAGTTTTCTAAACAGAAAGCTAACAACATGACTATTAAATAAATCGGAGGATACAGAAAGTATATTCAATAAATCCAGGTAGATTTACTATAAAACATTAAAATTCAAGAACTGGCAAAGGGTAAGAACAAAGTATATACAATTTAAGAGATTGTAAATTTTAAATAAAAAACTCAAAATAAAACCAAAAAATCAAAACTAAATAATAACTTCAGCCTGTACCATGGGACCACAAATCAAAAGTAATCTAAACCTGGAAGAGAATGTTAAAGGATACAAGCTCACTACTCTGTAAGCCAAGCGATTGTAATGGACAAAGTTTTAGTCTAGTGAAAATTAAAACAAAAGAAATTTTGCATAGTAGTACTCTTTATCACATTTTTCAAAATAAAATAGCCTATACAAATGATAATGGTAAGGCTCAATAATGAAGTTGACTGAATTGACATATGTAGAGTATTACCCAATTTTGACAGAATTCATTTTCTATTCAAGTGTACAAAAAGCCTTTATTAAAATAGCCCATGGCCTGTTCTATAATGAAAGTCTTAGTGTATTTCAAAGCATTTAGGTCACAGTCTACAACTGAATAAAGGTCAGTCTCAATACAAAATAATTATTAAAATATCTATTTTTAGAGAGTTAGAAAAGTATTTAAAATAATTAATGATGAAGAAGAGTCAAAATGGGTGTCATAAACAATGTGAAATAATTGATAGTAATAAAGTTATGACAAAATGAAGGCTGAAGGAGACAGTTAAGTCAAATGTATAAGCAGAAATTTATTTCCGAAAGTTCATTGGGTAGAAAAGAACAGTAAATGCATCAAGTTTCTACGTCAAGAAGCTGGATAACAATTTCAGCAGCAAAAAAGAAGGGAGCTGGGGGATCTGCAACCTTATAGGTGGAACAACAATATAAACTAACCAGTACCCCCAGAGCTCGTGTCTCTAGCTGCATATGTATCAGAAGATGGCCTAGTCGGCCATCAGTGGGAAGAGAGGCCCATTGGTCTTGCAAACTTTATATGCCCCAGTACAGGGGAATGCCAGGGCCAAGAAGTGGGAGTGGGTGGGTGGGGGAGTGGGTGGGGAAGTGGGTGGGGGGACTTTTGGGATAGCATTGGAAATGTAAATGAAATAAATACCTAAAAAAAAAGAAAAGAAAAAAAAAGGTAAAGACATGAAGGGAAGTCTGTGAATTAGAAAGCAACCAGAGAGAAAATACTAAAGTGGAAATGTGGAAATTTGTGCTTTAAAAATGTTAATATGTATGATGAATCTCTAGAATGCCTGATCAAGAAAATCAAAGAGAGAGCAAAGGGCATCATTATGGATTCTGTAGACATCACAAGACAATGAGAGGTCATTAGAATAACTTTATGCAAATGCCTTTAACAATTTGCCTGAAATAGAGGATTCCTCAAAAACATAAGCTACCATAACTGACAGATGATATTGAAAATCATTATCCCCCAACTACTTTTCTTTTTTAAAGTGTCTGCATTGGTAGTGTTTCACACACATGTGTCTGCAGAAGAAACACGCAGACACACAGAGAGAATGTTAAATAGCCTCATTAATTTTACACAAAATTTTAAGGAAAATAGAATCAATTTTATGAAAATGCTTTATAAAATAGAAGATGAAGAATATCATAACCTATGGGTGGCAGGAGACATGTCTTTGAGTGCATGCCAGATGACTTTGGGTTTATTCTTCCTAAGACACAATGAAAAGAGAGAACTCTTTTCTGAAACTTCCCTATGATGTACGCATATTCACACACTAATAATATATAAACCAAACATTTGTAAGAAAGAATAGTATAAATTTTTAAATCTGATGGGAATATGGGAAGAATAGAAAACTGTGGATCAGTCTGCTCCAGTCATCTAGATACAGAAGTAGTAATGTATTAGTAAATTAAATTTATGATTCTATTAAAAGAATAATGTAATATCTTCAAGTAAAGATTATCATAATTACTTATGATTGTTTCGTATATTCAGCTACAGTAAAAAAATTGAGAAATGTGTGTACCTCATATGATCACTCTGACTTATGAATATATAATGTTTAAGGAGCTCAGCACCTGTTTATTCTAAAACTCTAAGAAAATTCAAATAGAGGGGAGATGTCTACTATATAAAGACATGTGGGATTTATCTACTGCTGTGAGTAGACTAGGGCTAAGTTAATAGCTCAAATTCACAATCACAAAGTTAATTTACATTTAACCTGTTATAACCTCATATAACCTGTTATAGGTTACCATATAACCTGTTACATCTCTGCACTCCCGACACTAGCTCTTGGGTTATCTTTCCAGGACCATTCAGGCTACAGAATAAACAGTAAATGAATATAATTTTGTTTTGTTTCCTCAAGATTCACTTTGAATACAAACTGAACTATTTTGTGCCTGAAGCAGACCTTGTGCCTTGTTGACTGTTTCTAATTTGCTAACTCGTTTAGTCTTCAACATGGTCAATTCCAGTTTTTTCTCTTATACAAGCAAGTCCTGGTGATGATCTCTATATGGAACAGCTGGATGAAATCTACTTGCCTTCTCCACAAACCTCCACAACTTACAATGACTACACAAACATATTGCAGTCACTGCAGTATGAATACAGGCAATTTGTGTCAGTATATTTTAAACTGACTTGTAAAATTAAGAGTTATAACCTGTTAAGAAACTTTAGAATAATGCCCCAGACACAATAAAAGTTTTGAACCACTGACCAATTTCTCACTGCACTGCTGGCCAACTTTTGATTCTAGAAGACTACACCAGAAGGTCTTTGTCTTTCTATTGACTTTATGAGGCATACTACTATTTGCTGGGATTTTCATGTATAATGGTACATATTTCTTTATTTCTTATCATTTTTAAACCTGTACCATGTCTCCTTACCTTACTAACTCTATCAAACTTAAGTTTTATCTTATTTACGCCACTCATAGAAAGTGCTGCCATGATAGGAATCAGCAGTTCACAGACAATAGCCATTAGGATAGTTGCTACTGTAAAAATAAAACAAAGTAATGAATCAGACCCTTGGCACTACTATAAAGAAGTATCTTATAAAATGCATGTTGAAACCTTGTAACCCTGTAAGTTCTCTGCTTAAACTTGCATCACACACAGGAGTAAGCCCCTAAGGCTGAATTAGAAGAAAATTATGATGTAGAAGTCATAAACCTTGCACCAAATTCTCACAGTCAATTAGAGAAAAAACTCACACATTTCCACTTAACTCAAGAATGATATAGATCTATTTATTCTCACTAATTTCATTTAGTATATGGATTTTAGAGCTTCCGTTTCTTTAGAGAAAAAAGTGTAATTTTTTAAGGTATGAACAAAAAGTAAGAACCTAAGTATGTACGTAGAATACTGCAAAGAATTCTACTTTTCAGCATCTTATAAGCCAGTATACATTTCTCCAAAAGACAATATTCATTCAACATTATTCATGGAAATGCAAAAGGGTGCAGTCACTGTGGAAAATACTTCGACAGTTCCTCAAAAGTTAAGCATCGGAAGAGAGAGCGGAAAGATTGTAACGTTAGAGGATTAGAGTTTACTATGAGGCTGTCTCCTAGGAATGACAGAGGCTACACCCATAAAGTCTTACCAACATAACTGCCTAATACATCAATGTACACAAGAGAACTATCCTGAGGCATCATCTGTAGACAAAGACCTACAGACAACTTATGGATGTTAAGAAGGGGAGAAATAATTTTCTTTAGAGAAGAGAGCATGACACAGTAAACTTGCCACACAGATAGGGATTATAATATAATATAATATAATAATCTCAAATGATAAAAGAAAAATAAGTTAAACATATAGTTACTCAGTACTTCTAGCCCTAAGTAAAAACTTAAAATAACTGAGATCAATGACACAAAAAGACAAGTGTATATCATCATTCATTTCAACATCTTTCAGATAGCTAAAATGCAGAAAAAAAACTGAAGGAGCCATCATATGATGAATGAATAAACACAATGTGGTATGCACAGGTAGACAATTGAATATTATTCAACTATAAAAAGTAAATAGAATCTTGATACATATTAAAACATGCACAAATCCTGAAAACATTTTGTTAAAAGTGATAAAGCACACCAAAAAGTATTGTGTGAATTTAATTGTATTACCTGATGTGAGGAGCCGCCCTCACAGTCGCTGTTACAAGATGGTGCTGACATCCATTGCTCGTAGTAAAATGTGCGCAGGCGTCAGGGTATCTTTCCATTACCTGAGCCCTGCCTCTCTTGTGGCGTTAAAATCCCGGTGGTGCACGTCTCCAACCGTTTTTCGCAGCCTATAAAAGGGAAGGGTTTTCTGCTCTCTGGGTCTCCTCTCCTGAAGCTGATCATCTATCTCTCGAGATGTATTAAAGCTGTACTGCAGAAGGATCCGAGTGGCCTGCGTGCGTTTTGCTGGCGAGACGGTAGCGTGGGTCAACCTAGTTACAGTCAAATTACTTAGAAAAATAGTACAGTAGTAGCTATGAGAGGTTGAATATATTACTTATTTTCAATATACTTTAAGATAAGTAGAAAATAGTATGAATACACTTGATACTGTGAAATTTTCCTGTAACTAGTTTTATCAAAGCCTACTTTTAATGATGGTTCTTAAATGTTTTAACTTCCCTTCTAGCCTACTCCCCCACCAGAGTTAGTGGAAAAGAAAAGATATAAGAAAAATGAAGCTGTTTAGGAAGATTCTTTGGAGAAAATACCATCTGCCTTGTCAGGAAAACAGCAGTTCACTTCACAGGACAGCAGAGAAAGCTAGCTCCACTAGCAAACACTTCACAGATGCACCAGCAGTCTAGTTCAGCAGAGTTGGAATAGCAAAAACAAATCAACAGAGGTGGCATGACCTAACAGAGACAGCCAGAACACAGCTGAATTGGCAAGACTCAGCAGGAGGAACAAGGGCCAATAGGAACCCTGGGAGATGTTCACTTTTGTACCTCTTTCAGCAAAGTGAAGATCAGCTAAGAGGCAAGGCCAATAAGCTTTGCACAGCTAGATCTACCAGCAAGTAAGCCCCCAAGATTTCTCAAAATCAGCTGACTCTCTCCAAACCTCATGTGTCCTCCACAGGTCTTGCCTCACCAAATGGTTTGCATCAGCACCTGAGTCTGACACAAAAACTCCAAGTGAGTAAGTCTGTCTCAGCTGAAATCACTTTGCCAATCAGACCAAGTCCAAGAAAGCCACAAGAAGCTTTAGAATACCACCAGGAGGTTTTTGTTTTTGTTTTTTTTGTTTTTTTGTTTTGTTTTGTTTTGTTTTGTTTTGTTTTTTGGTGTATTTTTCTCCATGGAGTCCTGACAAGTGGAGCTCTATTACATGATGTAAGGTGGACCAATATATGCTTGTTAGAATCAAAGAATCCTTCATCATGGGTCCTTTCACATGCTTTTTATGATTTACAATCCAAATATATAAACAAGAAAATAGTAATTAGATGAATAAAATCATATATTTAGGCCTGAGAGGCCTCTATCCTTTGAACAAAACTGCTTGTTGTAATCATCAATGAAGTTCACAATTGAGAAACACAATGAAGATATCAAAATTGCCAATTGATTCCAGAATGTCTTCACTAAGTTTGTGTTTTATAATAGGCTGAATTCATAGCTATTTTGGGGTGCACATATACCAGATGTCACAGGTTGTATACATAATGATCTATCCAAAATCAAATGAAATGTGAGTGTTATTCAGGTCTTTTACTTTGTTATCATTGTCATCATGACAAAATACCTGACTTAGACAACTTAAGGGAGAAAGCATCAGAGATTTATACTTATGATCCAGTGGTTCTTTTGCTTTCTGTCTTGAGGTGCACGTTTGTGTGTGTGTGTGTGTGTGTGTGTTTGTCTATGTCTATGTAAGTGTTATGCAACAAAGTGACAGTTCTTGCCTCCTGTTGACCAGGAAGTTAAGAGAAACAAGACAGTCCTAGCAAGAGGGTATAGATTTATTTCCAGGAAACTCTGCCTGTGACCAATCTCTTCTACTTAGGATATACTTTTGAGAGATTAAGTCATTGATTAGACCAGTTCTCAGAATCAGTCCAAAGCACTGTCAACTAGCAACCAAGCTTTTACCCCATCAGAATTTTACTTCATATTGTAAAAACATACATGGGAAACAAAGATAATGTTATTTTCTTTCAGACATTAAGAAATACACATAGAAATGGAGATACAAAGGATATTAGATTCAAAAATCTCTGTACTTTAAATATGTTGTTTCTTTTAAATTGTACAATCATGATAGAACAGCAACAAAACCTTGCCAGGATAATAAGCTGATTTTAAAATTCAATTACAAACACAAAACCAAGAAGAGTCAACAGTACTCTGTGACATATGTGCATATAATATAAAGCAACAGGCTCCGAACAGTGATATACTAAAAAAAAAAAAAAAAAAAAAAAAAAAAAAAAAAAAAATCATGGAAGCATAGGAAAATGAATAAGACAAAAGAGCCAAGAAAGAGACTTATGTATACAAATTCTTCTGATTTAAGACAAAAGGAATATTGTAATACAACAAAGAAAACATGTCTTTGAAAAACTACTCTTGGTCAATTGGGCATCCAGATGGAAAATATCACTGACAGTGCTTATGAGGATCAAACCATATGCTAGGGATCTATAGGGAATTTCTGAAGTTGCTCCACAGAGACCTATGTTTGATTCTCAAGGGTCTGTTCCTCCACACAAGATGCCATATGATGCTTAGCTTCACAGACTTGTTTCATTTCTTCACAGCACCTTATCCCCCAGGAATACACTGATCATGGTCCTAGACTCATCTTGATATGTTGCAGCTACTGTGTTTCCCCATGGTGTGGGCCAAGAATTCTTAACATAATTCAGAATGTAATGAAGTAGAAACTGTCATTGGCCGGATATAGTATTAAAGAATATTTACTATGTCCAATTTTCTGAGGAACCGCCAGACTGATTTCCAGAGTGGTTGTACAAGCCTGCAATCCCACCAACAATGGAGGAGTGTTCCTCTTTCTCCACACCCTCGCCAGCATCTGCTGTCACCTGAATTTTTGATCTTAGCCATTCTCACTGGTGTGAGGTGGAATCTCAGGGTTGTTTTGATTTGCATTTCCCTGATGATTAAGGATGTTGAACATTTTTTCAGGTGCTTCTCTGCCATTCGGTATTCCTCAGGTGAGAATTCTTTGTTCAGTTCTGAGCCCCATTTTTTAAGGGGGTTATTTGATTTTCTGAGGTCCACCTTCTTGAGTTCTTTATATATGTTGGATATTAGTCCCCTATCTGATTTAGGATAGGTAAAGATCCTTTCCCAGTCTGTTGGTGGTCTTTTTGTCTTATAGACAGTGTCTTTTGCCTTGCAGCCTAGCAAACACAGAAGTGGATGCTCACAGTCAGCTAATGGATGGATCACAGGGCTCCCAATGGAGGAGCTAGAGAAAGTACCCAAGGAGCTAAAGGGATCTGCAACCCTATAGGTGGAACAACATTATGAACTAACCAGTACCCCTGAGCTCTTGACTCTAGCTGCATATGTATCAAAAGATGGCCTAGTCGGCCATCACTGGAAAGAGAGGCCCATTGGACACGCAGACTTTGTGTGCCCCGGTACAGGGGAACGCCAGGGCCAAAGGGGGGGAGTGGGTGGGTAGGGGAGTGGGGGTGGGTGGGTAAGGGGGACTTTTGGTATAGCATTGGAAATGTAAATGAGCTAAATACCTAATAAAAAATGGGAAAAAAAAAAAAAAAAGAATATTTACATACGTGAACAAACTAATAAGCATTTTAAATGACAAAATATCAGAGGATCTAGTGTCATCTACGATGTAAGCCTCTGGGAATGCCTGTGAGCGATTATCTACATTAATTTAAACTCTGGACATGTCTGTGAGGGATATATCTAGAATAGGTTAATTGAGATGGGAAACATACTTTAACTTGCAGCCCCAATAAATGGAGCAAGTGAACTGAGTCCTAATCTTTACTGCTGTTTCCTTACTGACTGCAGACACAGTATGGCCAACTGCTTCAAGCTACTGCCACTAAGACTTCCCTGCCACAGTGGACTATACCATAGAACCGTGAGCCAAAATTAATCTTTCTTTCCATAAATTGTTTCCTAATTGGCATTTGGTCACAGCAAGAATGTAAGTAACTAATGCAGAAAATCGACACTGAGAAAGGGGGCCATTGTTAAGATAAATCTGAAAACATGTTTTCTAGATCTTTGGAAAGAGTTTGTGGGAAGAATATTCAATACTTCAGAACTTTTGGCTTAAAAAAGACCTCTAATTTTTAAAGCAGAATGTAAGGGGCTATTTTCATGGAAATGTAGAGAAGAATGCATGTATAATGCATATATATATACATATATATATATATATATATATATATATATATATATATATATAGTGCAGATTTAGCTCATGAGGTTTTTAGATGTGATATGTATGCCATTATGGGACTAGAGGCCCTTCCTGATAGATTCTGGCAGAGACTTTGGCAGTCTTCTGAGAATTTAAATTAGGCTAAATTTAAAAATGGTGGACTAGTGTGAAAGGTATTGTTTCCTGGATTTCTTTCTCAGTTGTTTTGTCATTTGTATATTGGAAGTCTACTGATTTTGTGTGTGTGTTTAAATTTTACCCTGCTACTTACTTAAAAATTTTTTTAACAGCTTTAGTTTCATGGTGGAGTTTTTAGGCTCATTTATGTATCATCAGTAAAAATAGATATTTTGACTTTATTGTTACTTATTTTTAAACTATGTGTATCCATCAGTTGCCTTACTGTTTCAGCTAAGATTTCAAGTATTATGTAGTTAGGGAGAGAGTGGAAGTGTTCCTCTGTATGAAGAGATCTGGTCTTTAGGAAATATTTTTAGTTTCTCTCCATTTGTTGTTGGCTCTGGGCTTGTGGTAAACTACCTTCTTATGTTGAGGTCTCTCCCTTGTATTCCTAGTCTCCCCATTACTTTAATCATGACTAGCTTTTGGATTTTGTTAAAGGTTTTGTTTATATCTAAGGAGAAGAACATTTGTTTTTTGTCTTTCAATATGTTTATATAGTAAGTTACATATATCCATTTACAAATGTTGGACTATTTTTGCATCTCTGGAGTGAATCCTGAATAATCATGTTGGATAATCTTTGGTTATTAGATTTGCACATATTTTATTAACAATTTTTGCATATATATTTACGAGTAAAGTTGAACTATAATTGTATTAAGTTTTTGGTCTTTGTGTAAGTTTCATATCAGTTAATTGTGGTAATTTCATATGATATTTCATATCAAGTAATTGTGGTAATTTCATATTAGGTAATTGTAAAATGAATTAATAAATACTCATTCTGCTCCTATTTTGCCCATCTACTGGAATATTCAGCACATACCTAAGGGACTGTTTTGATTATGGCAATTGATATGGTAACCCACTGGAACTACTAGATCAGTAAAAAGGAGTAAGGAGCTGAACAATTTATTTCTGTATGCTTCCAGAGTGCTGATGGAAGTTGGCCAGCTGCCTCTAGGTCCTGGTGTCATGCTTTTCCCACCATGATGGGTTATACCCTCCAACTGTGAGCAAAGATAAGACCTTTTACCCCATAAATTTCTTCTCAGATGCTTGGTCACAGCAACTGGACAAGTAACTCATACAGCACTTGGCTCCTTATCAACCATAACTGATGCAAGGCTATATTTTCTTCCAAAACTTCAAAATAAACAGCATGGCATTTAAGAATAGAGGAGATAGGAGAAGCTAATTGATTTTTAGTTTTCAATAATCATAAAATAAATTTAGTAAATGTACTAGTTGCTTTGTAAAATATAATTATATTAGATAGAATATATTAATTTTATTAGCAAGGTATTATTTTAACAAAATTAATAAATATTTTGAAATGTTCTCGGTATTATTTAATCAAGCTAAATATTAAAAGATATGACTTAGATAAACAAAGTCTGTTTGCAGTGATTACTGGTTTTCAACTACAGTATTACTGAAAATGAATCCTGTGAAAATCATTATTAGAGAAAAATTTATTTCAAAGGAACTAATATATAACAATACATATCAATGTTAGAGCATTGTTAAAGGAAAATGAGGGATAAAATCATGGCCTTGGAGGAGCCACATTATTCTTACCTTAAAAAGGAACAACTTTGAAAGAAAAGGTGACCATGAGAATAAATTTAAAGTAAGTTTTCTTCATCAACTATTTTAAAAAATAAGAAGATAATGACATTCATAATGTTATACATTTAACACAGGAACTCAACCCACAGTGTTTGAAGAGATTCTACTGTTTAATGAGGAAAAGAACAGAAAATAGTCACATAAAAAAAAAACTTGAAAAAATCAGTACTTTATAACATCATCACTTTGTATAGCTATGTCTTTCACAGGCTCTTAACCAAGTTAACATTTTCTACTTTATATGGATAACCACGTGTTTTCAAAATATATTTTAAAACATGATCTGAAACATACTTCCACCCATATCACTTATGAAAATGGAAGAATTATTTTCCCCATTCTGCGGTAGTGTTCAATCAACTGAGAATTATGCCACATTTGATGTCTCACTCTAACTAATTATTACACATTCTAATTGCTTTTGCTTATCTGCAACCCTGGAAGGCTGTTGCTATTTTTGTGTTTTGAATGTCATTGCTATTTGAGGTTATGTTTGCTTTTCTTTAAATCATGCCCTAACCAAGTGTAAGGTGAAAATTCACAGCATGTGTTCTCTAGGGAAAAAAAAACAAAACCTAAAAGGAAGGAGGGAGTGACACTGAAAACATGGTACCACAAAGCCAACCTTGACATCATTGCTGATCCTACAGTGACAACTAGTTTTAAGAGAATCCTAAGATCTCATAGTGTATCAATGAGTGGAGAATTATGCACATATGGTCCACAGAGGATGATGTTTGAACCTGGAACAACTCAGTACTTAGACTATTACCAGAAATGTTTTGTTTTACACCATTTTTAAAATTTTTGTGGCCTCTCTTAAACATGCTGGGTTTCAGCTCAGTAGTCTGTTTTAATCTGTCTTCCCATTGAGTGCAATGTACATTCTAGTTTCAAAATGATTTGTAGAGAAAATTATGTTGAGAAATATAGGTGTGAAGGCATCACAGGGAAGATGCCTAAGCACAGTTAAATGGTGATGAAGGAGCATCTGTACTGAAGAAATGTGTTGAAAATATAATAATAAAAGTGAAATTTCACTAGATAATATTTTTCAATAGGCATGAGGGAATGAAATTCAATCATAGTTCAGAGCAGAGGGTTATGCATGCATTGAAATAAAAGTGAAAAGGAAAAGGATGGATTCAGATAATAACTTGTAAAATTATTAAATGTTTTCTATGTCAGATATCACTCTCAAATATTCACAAGGACATATCCTTGTATTGTTTCAATAACCTCTAGAAAACTATTATAAATCCCTGCCACACTGATGAAGAGAGAGAAGTACAGAGTTAAATTACTTTTCCCCAAGTTGCTGATAACACATGACAATGCTAGACTTAATACACAGGCAATTTTGTCATATAAAAGATAATTTTATATTATTTGTTATTATTGTATTTTACTTTATTTTGAGACACTTCACAGAGGTAACTCTTGCTGTCCTCTAATTTACTATGTACATGAGGCTAACTTTGAACTTGGAGTTTATTTTGTTATCTTTGCCTAATAAGTATTGTGATTAACAGTGTGGGTCACTATGCTTGCCTAGAGTCAATATTTTTAACAATTATTCTTTGATATAAATTTGATTCATGTGAATTTGTTTGTCGTATGTATTTATTCTTATTTCTTTGTCTCAATAAGGAGTCTCATGTAGATCAGGTGGACATTAAATATATTTTGTTTCTGAGGATGACCTTAAAATCTGTTTTCGTAGATCTTCTTCCTAAGTGATGGAATTATGCCCAACTATGAAGTACTTTGCTACTTATTTTTTTTCTGAGACAAGATTTCTCTTTGTAGCTTAGGTTGCCTAGCAATCCAAATGTATCTGAGATTGGAGTAATCTTGTTATCTATCTCTGTTAGCATTTTGTTGCTGGGATCATAGAATGTACCATGTTTTTACATGGAATGTACATTTACGGAATTCTTAGTGAGTAGCCTGGCTTGTCCCCAAGAAATCTGTTGAGAGTGAGTCAGAAGGAAATCAGATCAAACACAATGGAGATAATTAAAAACCAAGCATGATAAGACATGAGTGGATAAATGAAGAAAATAAAATCTATAATGATAAAATGGCCACAGGAGTCAAAAGACAATTGAATTGAATGACTGATTATTAGTCTTTTGCAAATCTTATTCATACTGTTGCTTCTGGTGGTGACCAGCAGTCTATAACCAAGGCAGCACCAGAACAGTGCATATTTGGTGTTATATGGCGTTTACATTTTGCCAGGAAGTTACAAAAGAACATAGAGCAGTGTGATGTTTTCTAGTCTTGCATGGATGGTAAATATGTATGGCAATAGTGGGCAAGCTGCATCTAGATGGAAGTTAAAATGAGATTACTTACATTGTTAAGAAAGTTATAAAAGGAAAATATACATATTTTCACATCGATTTTAATTCTGTGTTTTCTGGAAAGCTTTAGTCATATGCATGAATATTTCACATCATTTAAGAATTCTGTCTCTTCAATTTCATTTGTGTTTTTCATCAATTTTAATTTTTTAATTAATTTTTTTTCTGAGTTAATTTTTCATTTGTTTTTCTTTGTGCTTACCAATTTTCATGGATATTTTAACATCTGATATGGCATAGCCTACTTGATCCCACCTCTCCGTAGCATTACTGAAACCTCCATTTTAAAATTTTCTATCTTTGAATGCATTGGTATTTCTAGATAGTGTTTTTTTCATATTTTAATAGCTTTCTTAAAGTAATTCCATGAGTGAAGTTATTAAAAGAAATGAGAGGTGCAGTTCTGTTGCCTGATCTATTGACATTGCTCTCCAGAAGAATAATTTCAATTTTCCTTGCCACCAGGAAAGGGAGATGATGCCAGTTTTTCTACATAACCTTATTAAAAGAGTTTTGAAAAATACGGTTAAAATTGTTTTCTAGTTCATGTAAATAAGAAGCATTCTATGCCCTTATTGTATTTATTACTTTTATTATTATTTCAGTAAGTTTGTATGTGGTGATGTGAGATATATTTCATTTGGAGTGAAATTTATTTTCATACATTTTAATTTGTATTTAGTACATCATGAGTGATGTTATTTCAATTAATTCATATAAATTAATATGAGTGGTAGTGTTATTTTAATAGATTTATATAAAACTGACACGAATGGTAGTGTTATTTTAATAAATTTATATAAAATTAATTGACAATAGAATACTTTCACTCAGATATCATAAACACAATAGATTCACAAAAAATGAAAGATAAATTTCAAGTACTTCTAAATGCTTATTTTTTATGACTTTGGAAATATTCACATATTAGTTTGTTATACACATATGGCAGAAGAGAAATATTTTGCAACGTTAAATAATTCATATAATTCTTAAAATTGAAAGTATGGAGCTATCAACATGATACACATTAAATGTGACATTGATTTATGTTAAATAATGGAATAGAGAATACTTTATTCATAAGAGCAGGCAATAAAATATATTTATATAAGTCTGATAAAATTTAAATTTTATCTCAAAATTGATTTTAAATTTCAGCGGGTATTGGATACAATAAAATGTGAATACTTGAAATGCCAAGATATGTTGCAACTATATGAAAGCATTAAACATATTTTTAACTTTATACATTTCCTTCTTATTTATGGTTGATGAAAAAATACCAAATTTTATAGATGTCAAACACAACGGCATTCTTTAGGTGATAAATATCAATACAATATATATATTATGTATATATATATATCGAATTATTCCTTTATATATATACATAAATATGAAATAAAAGGAAGTTTATAATGTGAGATAAAATGTAACTTATATATTATGAATATATAACCTGCTGAGGTATCTTTCTGGCTCCTACTATGTATAATTACTAATATAAATATCACTGAGCAAATATCAGAAATATTTGGTCAGATTTGAAATTTTGACATGTTGCCAATTATAGCCATATAAAATTTATGGCTTTATACATACATTAAAATCTTGTAAATATGATTATATTTTGTTAGATTGGTTTAATATTTATAAATAATTATATATATGTATGTAAGCACTTATATTTAATTATTCAAATGCTGTAAGTGTGAATCATAAGCCAATATATAGTAGTTGTCTTAAAGAATTGTTAAATACACAAATGAGATTTCAATTTAAATGAAAACAAAAACTTAACACATTTTAAAAAATCTTCTAAGTTTTAACTATTAATATCAAAGTCATTACTTTTTTAATATGCCAGACAGCTAAAAGAAAACTTCCAGCTGGATGTAGTGACACACAGATTTCATCTTGAGGGGCAGAGGCAGGAAGATCATTGAGGAAGCTGGCCCAGTATGCATACTGAGTTCTTAGCTATCCAAGGTTACATACTATATCTTAAAAGGAAAAAGAAAAAGAAAAAGTTGGCACAAATACACACTGCTTAAAAACTTTCATAAAATGTATTTACTGGAAACCCAAACACTTACACTATATATATATATATATATATATATATATATATATATATATATATCACCATAACACTCTGGTGGAACAGAATCTGAGATACTATAATTGTCATGGTTTATGCTACATTTATTCATTGTTAGGATACATGTAAGAATTAATTCTCTTATTTTAAATATGTACTATTCACTTCTAGAAAAGTGGATTTGAAACCAAACATATTAGAAGGAACAGACTACATTTGTTAAAGAGAAAAAAACAGCACCTGTCTTAGAGATCCTACAAGATGACTGGTTAGAACTCTTGTGATTATGTGTGGTTAAATGACCCAAGGCTCAGGCCACTGTGTAGGCCTGAGTGGGAGTTTTGACTGTGCTTTCCCCACACTGGCTCTAGGCAGCATTCCAGGGATTGGAGAGCGCAGTCTGAGGTTCCTGGGGACTGCCTGAATTGCCTCAGGGGTCCCTGGACCTGTCTGGAAGGCAGGGACAGCAGTTTTTCCCTTGGGCATCCCAGACACCTCTGGATGCCATGAAGAGCTGAGAATGGAGTAGGAGTCCACAGGCTGATTCTAGCCCAGGCAGAAGGTAAAGGATGGAGGAGAGCTCCAGCTGGGTCCCACAGGGAGGAGAGTGTCCCTGGCTTGTTCAGCAGGAGGCTTGGCTTGGTGGAGATTGCAGCTGGGAGCACTGAGAGGCCTTCTGCAGGAGATTAGACATGGCTCTTTAGACTTGAAGGCCTGTTCCATTGCTCCCCATGGTGGATTCCAATAAGAAGAGACAGTCCATGATTTTAAGACATTTATTGTCATGGCAGAGTGGTGATGAGTAACCATACCCCTCTTTCTCAGGGCAGACCTGAGACCTTTTGCAAAGAGGAATGGCAGGGAAGGGACGTTTAATTGGCTAAGTCCTTCAGTCCTTGAGGTACCTCGTTAAAATGGAGATCTGTTTTCAGGCTACATGGCCTGTGGTCACCTTTTCTACCTGTGGAGGGGCTTGGGGCATTGCCCTTATGTGACTTATGGCCGCAGAATTATGGAGAGCTGAAGCCTTGTGTCAGGAGCCTGGTATCTATGAGTGTGGCAAAATACCTACCACTCCTTACAGGGTCCCCAGGGTTCCAAACCTAGCTGAGCCAGAAACCAGGCTGCCATTAAGGGTCCTACAGTTATAGAGCCTCAGAATGCTATACAGACCAAGAGCTTATCTTACAATATTTTCAATCTCCTTAACTGGCATTTTTGCCCAACTGTGCTTTTGACTTAACACCCCCCTGACTCTCAGAAGCCTTTAAAATGTACTAACAGATTAGTAGAGACTACCCATTCAAAACCTAAGAATATCATCCAATAAGGATCCAAGATCCAGAGATGATATTTTCCCAGCATTTCTAGAACTCACCTACCCAAAGTTTCCAGCAGTGTGTGTAAAAAGTACCTTGATTTTTTTTTTTTTGCTTTCTTTTCTTCTGTAACTATTGAAACCATATGCAGCTGTGTTCACAGACCCTGGTCATTCATATTTACCACAGGAATACTCTATCATCTTTTATTCATTTTTATGGAATGACTGTTTTGCATTGACACATGTGACATAATGTTTTATGTCTTCACTCCATGACATTTCTTAGCATTCACACTTTCGTTTATGCGCAATTCGTTGCAAAATAAAATCCCCAATTTGAAGCAGTTTTGCATTTTGAACAGCTGCTCTGTGACTTTTCCTAGGGATTCTATTTCTAGTTACCCTAGATAGAAAGGGCAATGGCAGACCAAAGCAATCATTCTACCTGAGTCTAGCTTGATCAGACATTGAGTAGAGCAAAGGTTATTTACAGGAGCATTGGCAAATAACAGAAAGCTATATCTCAAAGAAAAGTCTGACATTCCCACTTCTACAGGAAATGTATGTGGGTTTAATCTTGGGAGGGTCGCATGTAGGCAATCACAGGTAATCACAGCTTTTTTGGTTTCTTGATGGCAATAGCTCTGTAATGTTCAGAAGATAGACTTCCATAATATTTTGTCTTTATAGATTTTCCAGAGATTTTCCAACACTGAACAAGTAATCACACACACACACACACACACACACACTTATGCTGGTTTAATCAACAACCTTGTCAAGAATATTAACACTCTTATGTTTAAATCACAATTCATAATATAAAATAAAATAGTGGTCTGATGAATAGATTTAGATTTTTTGATCTATATAGATTTTGAGATCCTATTTAAGAAAAAGTATCTGTCACAAATATGCTAATTAGAAAAGGTAATATTTATCCAGAATAACAAAATTACCTGTTAAAATTATTTTTATACAATTTGTAAAACACATGAAACCAAGAAGAAGGAAGATCAAAGTGTAGAAACTTCAATCTTTAGAAGGGGGAACAAAATATCCATGGAAGGAGATAAAGAGACAAAGTTCAGAGCAGAGTCTAAAGGAATGACCATCCAGAAACTACCCAACCTGGGGATCTATTCTACAAACAACCACCAAATCCAGACACTACTGCAGATGCCAAAAATAGCTTGCTGACAGGAGCCTGACATAGCTCTCTCCTGAGAAGATCTGCCAGTGCCTGACTAATACAGAAGTGGATGCTCACAGTCATCCATTGGACAGAATGAAGGAGGTAGAGAAAGTACCCAAGGAGCTGAAGGGGTTTGCAGCCCCCTAGGAGAAACAACAATATGAACTAAAGAGTACCCCCAGAGCTCCCTGGGACTAAACTGTCAATCAAAGAAAACACAAAGAAGGACAAGTGGCTCTAGA
Organism: Mus musculus; assembly: GCF_000001635.26. Taxonomy (NCBI): domain Eukaryota; kingdom Metazoa; phylum Chordata; class Mammalia; order Rodentia; family Muridae; genus Mus; species Mus musculus. The sequence goes on from NC_000086.7 coordinate 132,068,382, forward strand.
TGCATATGTAGCAGAGGATGGCCTAGTTGGTCTTCAATGGAAGGAGAGGCCCTTGGTCCTGTGAAGGTTCTATGCCCCAGTAGAGGGAAATGCCAGGGCCAGGAAGCAGGAGTGGGTGGGTTGGGGAGAAGGGGGGAGGGGGAGAAGATAGGAAATTTTTGGAGGGGAAACTAGGAAAGGGGGTAACATTTGAAATGTAAATAAAGAAAATATCTAATAAAAATCAGTCAAATATGAGAAAATCCAGAACACAGAAGCAAAAATTTACTGTTTCATATAATTACAGTCTCATAAAAATGAAAGTTATTTTTCTAGGATTATCTATAGAGTTAATAAGAAGGTAAGTTTGTATTTATTATAATACCGCTACTCTTTCTTAGCTTAAAATCTTTTAGTAATTTAGAATTTCACTTTTCTGTTTCATCACTCATTATCAAAATGGTATTAAATTTAAGAATTTTTACTAAACTAGGAAAACTTTTAGTACATATTTGCCATTTGTCAAGTGTTCAAGTTATACTGTCCTCTCAGAAGTGCTAAATAATCTTAGAATAGACAGACCATGTCCTATTTGTCATCAATGTCATAATCTTATTGAAAGATATTTGCTTTATGTTATTTTTACCACTGTCAGTAAGGCACATAATGTCAGTAAGAAATTGAAAGTCAACTGCTTTCCCAGTGTAGTCACATGATTCATTCCTCATTAATCACATTATCAATAACTTTCAGAGCCTGCTTCTTATTTCTATTCAAAATTTATTTTCTACTTTTTAAAATTAATTTATTATTATATTATTTACATCCTAAATGTTTTCCCCACTCCAGGCCCCCCCTTGCAAAGCTCTTCCCCTACCCATCCTCTCCTTTGCCTCTGAGATGGTATCCCCCTGAGCATTCCCCATTCCTGAAGCATCAAGTCTCTGCAGGATTGCCCTCTCCCATTGAGGCCACACAAGACAGTCCTCTGAGACATATGTGCCAGGGGCCTTGGATAAGCACCCTGCATGCTCGTTGCTTGGTGGCTTAGTCTCTGGGAGCTTCCTGGGGTCTAGGTTATTTGACACTGTTGGTCTTCCTATGGGGTTACCAATCACTCCAGTTCCTTCAGTCCTTCCTATAACTCAATCCAACTGTGAATATCTGCATTTGTTTCAGTGAACTACTTGTAGAGTCTCTCAGAGGACAGTCATACTAGGCTCCTGTCTGCAAGCACGACATAACATCAGTAATAGTGTCAGGGTTTGGTGCCTGCCCATGGGATGGATCTCAAGCTTGGGAGGGAGAGTCACTGATTGCCCATTCCTTTAGTCTTTGCTCTATTTTGTCCATGCATTCCTTTTAGACGAGAGGAATTTGGGATTGAACATTATGTAGATGAATTGGTGACCCCATCCCTCCACTGGGGGCCCTAACTACTGGAGGTAGTCTCTCTTAAAGTTCCATATCTCCTCTGTTGGGAATTTCGGCTAAGGTCACCCCGAATGAGGGAGCCTTGACCATCCCAGGTCTCTTGGACTTTCTAGAGGTTCCCTCCACCCCAACCCCAGCAGCTGCATAATTTCCTTAGCCCTTTGTGTTTCTCTCCTTCCCTCACCACCATTCCTGACCTTGCTTCCCTTTCCCCCTATCCCATCCAGATCCCTCCCTCCCTGTACCTCCAATAATTATTTTGTTCTCCCTTCTAAGTGGGATTGAAGCATCCTTAGTTAGGCCTTCCTTCTTGTTTAACATCTTCCAGTGTGTGGAGTATATAATGGGTATTCTTTACTTTTTGTCTAATATTAAATTATCAGGAAGTACATACCATGCATGTCCTTTGGGGTCTAGGTTGAATCCAGCACTCCCACCTCAGCCAGTCTGGAAAAGCAAGGCTCAGATTTAAAATCATATCTCATGATGCTGGTAGAGGACATCAAGAAGGGCTTTAATAACTCACTTAAAGAAATACAGGAGAACACTGCTGAAGAGGTAGAAGTCCTTAAAGAAATACAGGAAAACACAACCAAGCAGGTGATGGAATTGAACAAAAGCATCCAAGATCTAAAAATGGAAGTAGACACAAAAAGAAAGAAAACCAAAAGTGAGACAACGCTGGAGATTGAAACCCTAGGAAAGAAATCTGGAACCATAGATGGTTCATCAGCAACAGAATACAAGAGATGGAAGAGAGAATCTCAGGTGCAGAAGATTCCACAAATAAGACAGGCACAACAATCAAAGAAAATGCAAAATGCAAAAAGATCCTAACTCAAAACGTTCAGGAAACCCAGGACACAATGAGAAGACCAAACCTAAAGATAATAGGAGTAGATGAGAATGAAGATTTTCAGGTTAACGGGCCAGGAAATGTCATCAGCAAAATTATAGAAGAAAACTTCCCAAACCTAAAGAAATAGATGCCCATGAACATACAAGAAGCCTAATGAACTCCAAATAGACTATACCAGAAAAGAAATTCCTCCTGACACCTAATAATTAGAACAAAAAATGCACTAAATAAGGATAGAATATTAAAAGCAGTAAGGGAAAAATGTCAAGTAACATATGAAGGCAAGCCTATCAGAATTAACCAGACTTCTCACCAAAGTCTATGAAAGCCAGAAGATCCTGGACAGATGTTATGCAGACCCTAAGAGAACACAAATGCCAGCCCAGGCTACTATACCCAGCAAAACTCTCAATTACCATAGATGGAGAAACCAAAGTATTCCATGATAAAACTAAATTCACACAATATCTTTCCACAAATCCAGCCCTTCAAAGGATAATAAAGGGAAACCACCAACACAAGGACAGAAACTGCACCCTAGAAAAAGCAAGAAAGTAATCTTTCAACAACCCGAAAAGAAGACAGTCTTAAGAACAGAATACCAACTTTAACAACAAAAATAACAGGAAACAACAATTACCTTTCTTTAATTTCTCTTAACATCAATGGAATCAATTCCTCAATAAAAAGACATAGACTAATAGACTGGCTACACAAACAAGACCCAACATTTTGTTGCTTACAGGAAACCCACCTCAAGGAAAAGGACAGACACTACCTCAGAGTGAAAGTTTGGAAAACAATTTTCCAAGCAAATGGTCCAAAGAAACAAGCTGAAGAAACAAGAAACAAGTAGCCATTGTAATATCGAATAAAATTGACTTCCAACCCAAATATATCAAAAAAGACAAGGAAGGGCCCTTCATATTCATCAAAGCTAAAGTCTACCAAGATGAACTCTCAATTCTCAATATCTATGCTCCAAATACAAGGGCAGACATATTCATTAAAGAAGCTTTAGTAAAGCTTGAAGCACACATTGCACCTAACACAATAGTGGGGGATTTCAACACCTCACTCTCACCAATGTACAGATCCTGGAAACAGAAACAAAACAGGAACACATGGACACTAACCTAAGTTATGAAAAAATGGATTTAATAGATATCTACAGAACATTTTATCCTAAAACAAAAGGATATAGCTTCTTCTACGGTACCTCCTCCAAAATTGACCATATAATAGATCACAAAACAGGCCTCCACAGATACAAAAATATTAAATTATCCCATGCATCCTATCTGATCACCACAGACTAAGGCTGATCTTTAATAACAACATAAATAATAGAAAGTCATCATTCACGTGGAAACTGAACAACACTCTACTCAATGTTCCTTGGTCAAGGATGAAATAAAGAAAGAAATTAAAGACTTTGTAGACTTTAATGAAAATGAAGCCACACCATACCTAAACTTATGGGACACAATGAAGGCAGTCCTAAGGGGAAAACTTATAGCCCCGAGTGCCTCCAAAAAGAAACTAGAGAGAGTGTACACTAGCAGCCTGACAGCACACCTAGAAGCTTTAGAACTAAAATAAGCAAATACACCCAAGAGGATTAGATGGCAGGAAATAATCAAACTCAGGGATGAAATCAACCAAGTGGAAACAAAAAGAACTATACAAAGAATAAACCAAACCAGGAGCTGGTTCTTGGAGAAAATTAACAAGATAGATAAACCCTTAGCCAGACTAACTAGAGGGCACAGGGACAGTATTCTAATTAACAAAATCAAAAATGAAAAAGAAGACATAACAACAGAACCTGAGGAAATCCAAAACATTATCAGATCCTACTACAAAGAAAACCTTAATGAAATGGAAAACTTCCTAGACAGATACCAGGTACCAAAGTTAAATCAGGATGAGATTAACGATCTAAACAGTCCCATTTCCCCTAAAGAAATAGAAGTAGTCATCAATAGTCTCCAAACCAAAAAAAAAAAAAAAAAAAAAAAAGGCCAGGGCCAGATGGGTTTAGTGCAGAGTTCTATCAGATCTTCAATGAAGATCTAATTCCATCCCTTCTCAAACTATTCCACAAAATAGAAACAGAAAGTACTCTACCCAATTCATTCTATGAAGCCATAATTACTCTGATACTTAAACGACACAAAGATCCAACAAAGAGAGAGAACTTCAGACCAATTTCCCTTATGAATATCTATGCAAAAATACTCAATAAAATTCTCACAAACTGAATCCAAGAACACATCAAAACGATCATCCATCATGACTAAGTAGGCTTCATCCCAGGGGTTCAGGCATGGTTTACTATATGGGAATCTATCAACGTAATCCACTATATAAACAAACTCAAAGACAAAAACCACATGATCATCTAATTAGATGCTGAGAAAGCATTTGACAAAATCCAACACCCCTTCATGATAAAAGTCTTGGAAAGATCAGGAATTCAGGCCCCTTACTTAAACATAATAAAAGCAATATACAGCAAACCAGTAGCCAACATCAAACTAAATGGAGAGAAACTTGAAGCAATCCAACTAAAATCAGGGACTCGACAAGGCTGCCCACTTTCTCCCTACCTATTCAATATAGTACTTGAAGTTCTAGCCAGAGCAATTTGACAACAAAAGGACATCAAGGGGATACAAATTAGAAAGGAGGAAGTGAAGCTATCCCTATTTGCAGATGATATGATAGTATATATAAGTGACACCAAAAATTCTACCAGAGGACTCCAAAACCTGATAAACAGCTTCAGTGCAGTAGCTGGATATAAAATTAACTGAAACAAATCAATGCCCTTTCTCTACACAATGGATAAACGGACTGAGAAAGGAATTAGAGAAACAACCCCCTTCACAATAGTCACAAATAATATAAAATACCTTGGTGTGACTCTAACTAAGGAAGTGAAAGATCTGTATGATAAGAACTTCAAGTCTCTGAAGAAAGAAATTGAAGAAGAACTCAGAAGATGGAAAGATCTCCCATGCTCATGGATTGGCAGGATCAATATAGTAAAAATGGTTATCTTGCCAAAAGCAATCTACAGATTCAATGCAATCCCCATCAAAATTCCAAATCAATTCTTCAACGAATTATAAAGAGCAATCTGCAAATTCATTAGGAATAACAAAAACCCTAGGATAGCAAAAACTTTTCTCAAGGATAAAAGAACCTTTGGTGGAATCACCATACCTGATATTAATCTGTACTACAGAGCAATTGTGATAAAAACTGCATTTTACTGATACAGAGACAGACAGGTTGATCAATGGAATAGAATTGAAGGCCCAGAAATGAATCCATACACCTATGGTCACTTGATCTTTGACAAGAGAGCTAAAACAATCCAGTGGGGGGAAAAATACAGCATTCTCAACAAATGCTGCTGGCACAACTGGCGGTTATCATGTAGAAGAATGTGAATTGATCCATTCTTATCTCCTTGTACAAAGCTTAAGTCTAAGTGGATTAATGACCTCCACATAAAACAAGAGACACTGAAATTAATAGAGGAGAAAGTGGGGAAAATCCTCCAAGATATGGGCACAGGGGAGAAATTCCTAAACGGAACAGCAATGGCTTGTACTATAAGTTCAAAAATTGACAAGTCGGACCTCTAAAATTGCAAAGCTTATGTAAGGCAAAAGACACTGTCAATAAGACAAAACAGCCATCAACAGACTGCGAAAGGATCTTAACCATCCTAAATCAGATAGGGGACTAAGATCCAATATCTACAAAGTGCTCAAAAAGCTGGACTCCAGAAATTAAAATAAACCCATTAAAAATGGGGTACAGAGCTAAACAAGGAATTCTCAACTGACGAATACTGAACAGCTGAGAAGCACCTGAAAAAAATGTTCAACATCCTTAATCATCAGGGAAATGAAAATCAAAACAACTTTGAGATTCCACCTCAGAGCAGTCAGAATGGCTAAGATAAAAAATTCAGGTGACAGCAGATGCTGGCGAGGATGTGGAGAAAGAGGAACACTCCTCCATTGTTGGTGGGATTGCAAGCTTGTACAACCACTCTGCAAGTCAGTCTGGAGGTTCCTCAGAAAATTGGAAATAATACTACGGGACGATCCAGCAATACCTCTCCTGGGTATATACTCAGAAGAAATTCCAACTGGCAGTAAAAACACATGTTGCCCTATGTTCATAGCAGCCTTATTTATAATAGCCAGAAGCTGGAAAGAACCCAGATGTCCCACAACAGAAGAATTGATACAGAAAATGTGGTACATTTACACAATGGAGTACTACTCAGCTATTAAAAACAATGAATTTATGAAATTCTTGGACAAATGGATGTATCTGGAGGATATCATCCTTAGTGAGGTAACCCAATCACAAAAGAAGTCATTAGCTATGTATTCATTGAAAAGTGAATATTAGCCCAGAAACATAGAACACCCAAGATACAATTTGCAAAACACAAGAAAATCAAGAAGAGGGAAGACCAATGGGTCCTCCTTATAATAGGGAATAAAATACCCATGAAAGGAGTTACAGAGACAAAGTTTGGAGCTAAGATGAAAGTATGGACTATCCAGAGATTACCCCACCCTGGGATCCATCCCATAATCAGCCACCAAACCCATACACTATTGCATTTGCCAGCAAGATTTGATGAAGGGACCCTGGTATTGCTGTCTTGTATGAGGCTATGCCAGTGCCTTTTAAATACAGAAGTGGATGCTCACAGTCATCTATAGGATGGAACACAGGGCCCCCAATGGGGACGCTAGAGAAAGCACCCAAGGAGCTGAATGGATCTTCAACCTTATAGGTGGAACAACAATAAAAACTAACCAGTACCACCAGAGCTCGTACCTCTAGCTGCATATGTAGCAGAAGATGGCCTTGTCGGCCATCACAGGGAAGAGAGGCCCCTTGGTATTGCAAACTTTATATGCCCCAGTACAGCATAATGCCAGGGCCAAAAATTGGGAGTGGGTGGGAAGGGGAGCAGGGCGTGGGGAGGTTATAGGGAACTTTCAGGCTAACATTTGAGATGTATATAAAGAATATATGTAATAAAAAACTAAAAAAATAAAATAAAATAACAAAGAAAACAATAGTTCACATCTTCATGTGGCCATATTAGTAGGTCCAACCCAATGTGATTAGCTTTTAGGGGGTGGGGAAAATATGTTTCCTTAGGCTGTTTTAGCAGTGTGGCATGGCATTGGTTCTCATGAGCTCCCTTACAGCAGCTGTGTTTGCCTACAAAGGTTGTATACAAGAAAGAGCCAATAAACTTTTAGTCATAGAGAAGAAAGGAGCTCACGCAGGCCAGCCCTGCCCTAGGGAGCTAATTCTAATTGAGGACCCGTAGAGGAGGAGAGGATCTCCTTTATAGTTTGGTGAGTTTAACGTGTTGAAGCAGATACTTCCAAACCCATGCCTATGTGAGCAGCACTGGTTGAACTTAATCATTCCAAAACAAACCCACAAAAACAAAACAAAAGGACATACATTGAGATGGGAACTTGGAGGAGGAGGGGTTGATTGAGAAGAAAGGAAAATAAAATAGGGCAGGGCAACAAATGTGCCCAGAATGGATTACATACATGTATGAAATTGTCAAACGAGTTAATCAAAATTTTGTTTTAGCTAAAAATGGTGTGGAGAGATTTATACAAGTTGTCTAATATTAATGTAAAAACATTCATTGCTTTTTCTAATTATGTTATTTTTATGATTTTATGTGATTTAAGATATTACAGTTAGAATAGCCCTCAGCTGATTTAAATATTTTCTCAGGATCATATTTAATGAGGAAACACAGTTCTGGGACTTTTTAGGACTTACTCAAGGTTACACACAGGCACCATTGTGTAAAAAGTAAGTACTTAGAATTATTAGTTATTAAATAGTGTTCATATGTCCTGAGTACTCCCATAAGGAATCAAGAACAGGAAAGCAGCAAGAATAAAAATCTGAGAGAATATTTTGACTTCGGGTAACAAAAAAATAATTCTATTGAAGACTATTATAAACAACAAGAAGTAAAGAAATTTTACCCCAACTAATAAAGATAAATATTACTGGCTGGATGTTATAATACAGTTTTGTGCAATCAAGATACTTCCAATTTTTTATGTTCATAGCTAAGTTTCTAATGGATAATTTTATATTAATATTCCTACATTTCCATGATTATTTTATAAGAAAAATTCCTATGATGAGTTTTTTAAAGTTTAGTTTTAAGCTAAATTAATGTTAAGAATTTTCTCATTTAATATTCTTTCCTAATAATTAAATTATTGCATTTCTTTTCTAGAACATATGAAACATTTTCCATTAGAATCTATGTATGCTTGTATATAACATATACAGATGCATATATAAAAATATATACTGAATTCAAAACAATGAGGATTCCCAATAGATGTTATAATATGCAGGTAAATTTTAGTAAAATATTCTGTATAGACAAGAATCTCTTTTGATTAATTTCTTTGATATTTCTAGAGTTGTTGATGTTTAAATTTTGAAGTGAAAATCTATACAAACATATAAATAATAATATTTGTCAGTATTTCTGTAGAGAATTATAGCAGTGATGCTTTTATATAGTAAGATATTCAGTAACGATGTTGCATTTCAAGGTATTTGAAGTGGTTGTGAAGCTATAGCATTGAAGACCTAGAAAAATAGATGAGTACAATTCTGTGTAAATGGGTCACAGTCCAACCAATCATTAAAGTTTCGCTTGAGTGTAAAATTTCCTTGTGGAGGTCCTCTATTAGATTCAGTATGTCTGTAATTTACTGTCGCATAAAAATAATTACTTAAAAATTAACCAAAGTTCTGAGGTCTCTAAGTGACAAAGAATAACATACATTAATATGTCATTACTCTTAATATAAATTCAAATAAAATGAATTCATGTATTAATTTCAAAATATGGAATGAATATAGGAAGCTTCTTTGTTGTTCTTAAATTTTTTCCACCCACCCATTACCTTGTAGAGAAAGTCTTTGCACTAGATTTATAATTTTGTCTGGATTAGCCTTAAAGGATTTCTACAACAGTCTAACAAGGCAAATGTTCTTTAAAATAGCAACTTTTCAACAGGAAAGAAACGCTTAATCAACATATTGTGAGGCTTTATCTGGAGGGACTCTAACAACAACTTTCACTATAAAAATCCCTTTAGAACAACAACAGAAGAAAAGGTCCTCTACCATGCTCCCATATATTAGTTTTAAATTTAATGTAATCTTAAGAGGAAATATTAAACTTGGATAGTTATGTAACTGCAGACTATATTTTCCAGGAAAAAAAAATATGTGTACTTAAAGACTAGGAAATCTCATGGGGCACATTTCATCACTGTGATATAAACTCCAGGGAATATTGTTTCTATTGCTGCAGTTTTAATTTTATATAGTAAAATCTGCTCCAGTTAAAATAGCAATACAATGAGGATCAACAATGGAGAGATTTCAAAGCCAGTACATAAGAGCTGCAAGCACAGCCTAATAAATAGAGCAAAATATATATCACATGTATTGGTTATTTTTCTTGACATAACAATAATATATTACATATCCCAATTCTTATTTTATACTTCAACTTTAGTTACACATTTATCCACTCTTATATTCATAAATATGCTTGCTTTCTAGATTCTATTAATTAAAATAGCCCCTCTAAGAACAGCATTTTGTTTAAAGTAGTATTATGAGAATTTTGCTGATATCAAAACTGCATCAAAAATCAAAGTTGCTGGCATCAAAATAGTGTCAAAATCTCAAGCATGGTGGCTTATCAAATCTAAACAGCCAGACTTATGGAGAATTTACAATGCTTACAAATATGCATATTAGTCTTTACTAGGTAGATAGATTCAAGCAATGGAGGCAGGGGGCACAATCCTGTGACAAGATGAGGACTGGAACTGACCTTGTTTTCTTCTTATGACAGTAGGGGGTTAAACAAAGACACTCAAACATAGGAATAGATGACCAGATGAACTATAGGTACAATCCAGTGTGTGATAACTGTGATCATTCTGTGCCACTCTAAAGGGAAGACTGTAGTGGATGCCTTGCAGGTAGAAGGATATATTAGTGACTTATTCTTGCGGACATTGGAGGCCATTTAACTCTGGGAATGAATATCTGTCAAAAAGGCATGTCTCACTCATTTAGCTGTTTTCACATCATATTTGACATGTATGAAGCATGCAAGATTTTTCATTCATCCAATAGAACAATGCTTGTAAATATGAGAATTATTTAATAGCTTAGCTGGGTTGTATACTTAACCTCAAAGAGAATATATTCAACCCACAATGCAGTTTGATTTACTGTTTTGTCTTTTCTACCCCATCCTAAAGACCCCTGCACAGCCCTTGCACTCTCACCAATGCAGGCACTGGACCAGAGAAATGCATTTTTTCTTTGTATCCCTGTTAAAAAAATGGAGCAAAATCACACTTTATTCAAGGTTGCAGTTTCTAGCTATGCTTGCCTGTGGGTAATCTTCTAGATAGCATACCAAGTGAGGGCTTTCTAGTGCTACTGAAGATAGATTCAACATCTGACTGCTAGGGATGAAGAATTCTGAGCTGTAGACTCAGAGCTGTGCTTTTACACACCTGATCCTGTTTTTGCACAAAGATAGAGGCATCTGGGGGGGCATGCTTTGACAAGTGGTTCTTAGAGATGCCTTTAAAGAGACTTTTCTAACTGAAAATAAAGAAAACCTTCTGTGAGAAGACAGCAGGTCCTATAGAAGAACCTCAATGCTTCTGATGCCTTTGCATGGCTGCTGCAATTGTAAGCCCCCCTTGGGGAAGGAAATAGTGCCAACATTCCTTATCTTGTCTGTTTTCTTAGAAGTTAGGATGCAATGTATTTAATCTTCTAAAACTTGGAAACAAAGTAGTAAAAACTAAATAATACAGCTTTGCACAGATGAGTGTGCTCATTTGGATAGCAAGTTTTTGTTTTTGTTTTTATTTTGTTTTGTTTTAATCTGAGTCACAAAATTGGCTTCCTGAAATTTCTAGGTTGGAATGTGACTGTTCTGGTGAGCTGAGATTAACTTATTAGCATCAACTGTAGCATCTTTTCATTCTGCTCAGTAAATTTTTCTTTTTTCTTTCTTTTCTTTCTTTCTTTTTTCTTTTTCTTTTTCTACATTTTAGATGGATTGTTCTAACCTTACATGCTTTCATTCCAAATTTCTCCTGGGAAATATATACTATGTGGAGGAATCTAACTTCACTCTTCTTACCTTAGAAACAGGCATATCCAGGGTGACAATGCTTTGTGCTTGTACTAAGAGGAAGAAGAACTGGGGCCCAGTAGACACAAAACCACAGCACAGTCAGGGAAATGGTCCTTCCAGTTTCCATCTGCACCTGGGAGCTGCCCCTGTGTTATAGTCCTCTGCACCCCAATCACACCCAGAGAACCCCCAGAAGTATTGATACACACAGGCTTACAGGCCCACAGGGTCATGGTAGGGACAAGCTCCAGTCAGAGAAAGCAGGACCAGCTAAACGAGCAATAATCACACAGGGACAGGCAAGCAAAAGAACATAAGCAACAAAAACTAATGCTTTGGCATTATCAGAAACCAGTTCTAACTCCAAAGCAAAATCTGGATACCCCAACACACATAAAAAGCAAGATTTTGATATAAAAATCACATCCTGTGATGATAATAGAGGACTTTAAGAAGGACATAAATAACTCCTTTAAAGAAATACAGAACACAGGTTAAAAGCCAGAAGCCCTTAACACAGAAACATAAAAATCCCTTAAAGAATTACAGAAAAATACAATCATACAAGTAAAGAATTGAGGAAAACTATCCAAGATCTAAAAATAGAAATAGAAACAATAAAGAAATCACAAATGGGGGGCAACCCTGGAAATAGAAAATCTAGGAAAGAGATCAGGAGTCATAGATGCAAGCATTACCAATAGAATACAAGAGATAAAAGAGAGAATCTCAGGTTCAGAATATACCATAGAAAATATTGACACAACAGTCAAAGAAAATGCAAAATACAAACAGCTCCTAGCCCAAAATATCCAAAAAAATCCAGGATACAATGAAAAGAATAAACCTGAGAATAATAGGTATAGAAGAGAGCAAAGATTTCCAACTCAAAGGGCTAGTAAACATCTTCAACAAAATTAAAAAGAAAATTTCCCTAACCTAAATAAAGTTATATCCATAAACATATAAGTAGCCTTCAGAATGCCAAATAGGTTGGACCAAAAAAAGGCATTCCTCCTGTCACAAAATAATCAAGTCACCAAATGCCCAAAACAAAGAAAGAATATTAAAAGCAGTAGGGGAAAATGGTCAAGCAACATATAAAGGCAGACCTATCAGAAGTACACCAGACATCTCACTAGAGACTATAAAAGATAGAAGATCCTAGATAGATGTTATACAGACCCTAAAAGAACACAAATGCCAGCCCAGGCTACTCAGCAAAACTTTCAATTATTATATATAGAGAAACCAAGATATTCCATGACAAAAACAAATTTACACAATATCTTTACACAAATCTAATATTACAAAGTATAATAGATACACAAGGAGGGAAACTACACCCATGAAAAAGCAAGAAATTAGTCTTCTTACAATAAACAGAAGAAGAGATCCACACAAACATAATTCCACCTCTAACAACAAAACTATCAGGAAGAAACAATCATTGGTCATTAATATCTCTTAACATCAGTGGACTCAATTCCCCAATAAAAAGACATAGACTCACAGACTGGATACATAAACAAAACCCAGCATTTTGCTGCATAGAAGAAACACACCTCCGTGACAAAGACAAACACTAAGTCAGAGTATAAGGCTGGAAACAAATTTCCAAGGAATGGTTCCAAGAAATAAGCTGGATTAGACATCCTAATATAGAATAAAATCAACTTGCAACCAAAACTTATCAAAAAAAAAAAAAAGATGAGGGAGGACAATTCATACTCATCAAAGAAAAAAATCTGCCAAGATGAACTTTCAATTCTGAACATCCATGCTCCAAATGTAATGGTACCCACATTCATAAAAGAAACTCTACTAAAGCTCAAATCTCACATTGTATCTCATACAATAATAGTGGAAGATTTCAACACCCTACTCTTAATAATTGATAGATCATGGAAACAGAAACTAAACACAGACACAGTGAAACTAACAGAAGTTACAAACCAAATGTATGTAACAGATATACATAGTACATTTCACCCTCAAACAATAGAATACACCTTCTTCTCTGCAGCTCATGGAACCTTCTCCCAAATTGACCATATAATCAGACACAAAACAAGCCTCAACCTATACAGGAAGATTGCAATAATTCCATGAAACCTATCAGATTACCATAAACTAAGGCTGGTCTGCAATAACAACACAATCAACAGAAACTCACAAACATGGAAGTTTAACAACTCTCTACTCCATTATAACTTGGTCATCAAAGAAACAAAGAAATAAATTAAAAACTGTTTAGAATTTAACAAAAAGGAAGGCATAACATACTCAAACTTATGGAACACAATGAAAGCAGTGCTAAGAAGAAAAGTCATAGGTCTGAGTTCCTCCATAAACAAACTGGAGAGAGCATAACTAGTACCTTAACAGCACACCTGAAAGCTCTAGAACAAAAAGAAGCAAATACACCCAAGAGGAGTAGACCACAAGAAATAGTCAAACTCAGGACTGAAATCAACCAGGTAGAAACAAATAGAACTATAAAAATAATCAAGAAAACCAAAAGCTGTTTTTTTTGTTTTTTGTTTTTTAGAGAATCAAAAAGATGGACAAAATCTCAATGAAATGGACAATTTTCTAGACAGATACCAGGTACCAAAGTTAAATCAGGCTCAGATAAACCATCTTAACTCTCCTATAACCCCTAAAGAAATAGCAGCAGGCATTAAAAGTATCCCATCCCCCCAAAAAACAGCCCAGGACCAGATGGGTTTAGTGCAGAATTCTATCAGAGCTTCAAAGAAAATCTAATGCAATTACTCTTCAATCTATTCCACAAAATAGAAACAGAAGGAACACTACCCCATTTGTTCTATGAAGCCACAATTACTCTGATATCTAAACCACACAAAGACCCAATAAATAAAAAGTACTTCAGACCAATTTCCCTTATGGATAATAGGTGAAAATATACTCAATAAAATTCTCACAAACTGAATAAAAGAACACATCAAAACGATCATTCACCATGATCAAGTAGGCTTCACCCCAGGGATGCAGGGATGGTTCAATATTCAAAAATCCATCAGGGTAATCCACTATATAAAAAAAAAAATCTCAAAGAAAAAATCCACATGCTCACCTCATTAGATGATGAAAAAGCATTTGACAAAATATAACACTCCTTCATGTTAAACATCTTAGAAAGATCAGGAAATCAAACATACCTAAACATAATAAAAGCAATAAATATCAAACCAATAGCCAACATCAAACTAAATGTAGAGAATTTAAACAATTCTACTAAAATCAGGGTCTAAACAAGCTTGCTCTCTCTCTCCCTACTTATTTACTATAGTACTCGAAATCCTAGACAGAGCATTTAGACAAGAAAAGAAGATGAATGAGATACAAATTGGAAAGAAGAAGTCAATAAGTCACTATTTTCAGATGGTATGATAGTATACTTAAGTGAACCCAAAAAGTACAACCAGAGAATTTCTACAGCCGATAAACAACTTCAGAAATGTGGCTGGATATAAAATTAACTCAAGCAAATGAATATCCTTCCTGTACTCAAAGGGTAAATGAAATGAGAAAGAAATTAAGGAAACAACACCCATCACAATAGACACAAATAATGCAACATATATTTCTGTGACTTTAACCAAGCAAGTGAAAGATCTGTACAACAAGAAGTTCAAGATCAAGTCTCTGAAGAAAGAAATTGCAGAGGACCTCAGAAGATAGGAAGATCCCCTATGCTCATGGATCAGCAGGAATAACTTAGTAAAAATGGGCATCATACCAAAGGCAATCTACAGATTCAATGCAATCCCCCATCAAAATTTCAACTCAATTCTTCAAAGACATGGAAAGAGCAATTCTCAAATTCATTTGGGAAGGCAAAAAACCCAGAATAGCGAAAACAATTCTTAACAATAAAAGAACAGCTATGGGAAATTCCCATCACTGAGATCAAGCTTTGCTAGAGAGCAATAGTGATAAATACTGCATGGTATTGGTACAGACACCGACATGTTGATCAATGGAATAGAATTGAAGACCCAGAAATAAATCCACACACTTATGGTCACTTGATCTTTGACAAGACACCAAAGGAAAAAAAAAGCATCTTCAATAAATCATGCTAGTCTGTCTGTCTATATGAAAATAGACCCTTATTTGTCACCTTGTACAAACTCAAGTCCAAGTGGATCAAAGGCCTCAACATAAAACCACATACACTGAATCTAATAGAAGATAAAATGGGAAAGAGTCTTGAACACATTGGCACGGGTGTGTGTGTGTGTGTGGGGTGGGGGGGAATTTCCTAAACAGAACTCCAATGTTTAATGTTCTAAGATCAAGAATTGAAGTCAGGTGTGGTGGTGCACGCCTTTAATCCCAGCACTTGGGAGGCAGAGGCAGGTAGATTTCTGAGTTTGAGGCCAGCCTGGTCTACAGAGTGAGTTTTAGGACAGCCAGGGCTACACACAAACAAAAACAAAAACAAAAACAAAAAACCTGTCTCGAAAAACAAAACAAAAAACAAAAACAAACAAACAAACAAACAAACCAAAGAACTGATAAATGGTACATCATGAAACTGGAAAGCTTCTGTAAGGCAAAGGACATTGTCAATAAGACAAAGCAGCAACCTACAGAGTGGGAAAGAAATCTTCACTAAACCTTCCATCTGATAGAGGGCTAATATCCAAAATATATAAAGAACTCAAGAAGTTAATCATCAAAAAACCAAACAACCCAATTAAAAAATGGGGTATAGACCTAAACCAAGAATTTATAATTGAGGAATCTCGAATTGCTGAGGAGCACCTAAAGAAATATTCAAAGTCTTTAATGATCAGAGAAATGCAAATCAAAACTACCCTGAGATTCCATCTTACACCAATCAGAAGGGCTAATATCAAATCCTCAGGTGACAACACATATTGGAAGGGATGTGGAGAAAGAGAAACACTCCTCCATTGCTGGTAGGATTGCAAAGTGGTACAACCAATCTGGAAATCAATCTGGAGTTTCCTCATAAAATTAGAAATAGATCTACCTGAAGACCCAGTTATAGCACTCTTGGGAATAAACGCTCCACCATGCCACAGGAGCACATGTTCCACTATGTTTATAGCAGCCTTATTTGTGATAACCAGAAGCTGGAAACAACCCAGATTACCCATGACAGAAGAGTGGATACTGAAAATGTGGTTCATTTACACAATGGAATATTGTTCATCTATTAAGAATGAGAACATCCTGGTTTTGTAGGGAAATGGTTGGAACTAGAAAATATCATCCTGAGTGAGTTTACCTAGACCCAAAAGGACATGCATGGTATGTGCTCACTAATAAGTGGATATTAGTAAATAAATAAATAGATAGATAAATAAATAAATAAATAGATGTAAAGCATACTCAAGACACAGTCCACAGAACTCAAAAAGCTCAGCAAGCTGAAGTGCCCAAGTGAGGATGCCTTAGTCCCACTTGGGCGAGAGAAGAAAGCAATTACTAATAGGGAGGGAGGGAGGGAGAGACCTGGGAGGGAAAGTGGAAGGGAGGGTGGCAGGGGGGAGAGGCGAACCTGATCTGGTATTGGGTGAGGAAAAAGGACTGAAGCCCTGAGGGCCAGCAGAAAGAATTGAAACATGCAACCTCGGGAGATAAGAGGTTGGGTGACCCTCCAGAAAGCACCAGTGACCTGGGAGGTGAGGAACCCTCAGGAATCAAAGATGCCTACCTTAGATGGAATGCACAACAGTAGGGAGCAGGGAATTATAGAGCCCACCTCCAGCAGGAAGACAGGATATCAAGTGAGGGATGGGGTTGCCGTCCTACAGTCACAACACTGACTCATAATTGTTCCTGTCTGGAAGAATTACAGGGATGGAAATGAAGAGAAGCCTGATGAAAAGAAGGTCCAGTGACAGCCCCAAAGTAGGATCCAGCTTAAAGGAATGTCCCAAAGCCTGAAACTATTATGGAGGTTATGGAGTGCTCACAAAAAGTGACCTATCATCACTGTCCTCCAAAAGTCCCAATAAGCAGGTGAAAAAATCAGATGCATATATTTGTACCCAACCAATGGACAGAAGCAGCTGACCCTTGTTGTTGAATTAGAGAAAGGCTTAAAGATGCTGAGGAGAAGGGTGATCCTGTAGGAGAACCAGCAGTCCCAATTAATCTGGACCCATGAGATCTCTCAAACACGGGACCACCAAACAGGCAGTGTACACCAGCTTATATGAAGCCCCCAACACACATACAGCAGATCTGGGTTCATTCAGAGATGATGCACCTAACCCTCAAGAGATTGTAGGCCCCATGGAGTTTAAAAGTCAGGTGGGTTGGGGTTTAGGGACACCCATGTGGAGACAGGTGGGTAGAGAGAAGGAATGGGATATGGAACAGTTGAAGGGTGGATCAGGGCGGGGATAAAATATGGAGTGTAAAAAATGTATTAATAAAATAAAAGAAAAAAGAAAAACAAAACAAAACAACAACAACAACAAAAGGAATACAACTCACAGACCATAGGAAACTCAAGAAGAAGGAACACCATGTGTGGAGGCTTCAGTCCTACATAGAAGGGAGAAAAAATAATCACAAGAGCTAGAGGGATGGAGGGACCAGGGAGGGAAGAGGACATGGGAAAATAGTGGCAGGATCAGGTGTGGGAGGAGATGGGGTAGAAGTACAGAGGGTCAGTAAATTGAACAGAGCTATGTGGCAGTGGGGAATGCAGAAAGTCCCAGATGCCAGGAAAGCAAGAGTCTCACAGCACACAAGGGAGATGACATTAGCTGAAGTACCCAACAAAGGGGAAGAGAACCTGTAGAGACTCAATTGAAGTTAGGTATGTCCCCCAGTTGAGGGATTGGGCCACCCACCCTTCTCAAAAATATTAACCTAGAATTGCTCCTGTCTGAATGACATGCAGGGATACAAAGTGGAGCAGAGACTGAATGAAGGCCATCCAGAGACTGTATCACCTAGGGATCCATCTCATCTGCAGACACCAAACCCAGACTGCTAATGACAAGAAGCACTTGCTGACAGGATCCTGACTCCTGAGAGGCTCTGCCAGAGCCTAACAAATACAGATGTAGATTCTCGGAGCCAAACATTAAACTGAGCACTGGGACCCCAATGGAAGAGTTAGAGGAAGGACTAAAGTAGCTGAAAGGGTTTACAACCCCATAAGAACAACAGTATCAACTAACTGGAACCTCCAGAGCTCCCAGGGACTAAACCACCAACCAAAGAGGAACCCATCTTTCCAGCTTCATATACAGCCGAGGATGGTCTTATCTGGCATCAATGAGAAGGAAGCCATTGGTTCTATGGATGCTCAATGATCCAGCATAGGGGAATGCTAGGGCACTGAGGCAGAAGTATATGGGTGGGTAGGGGAGTACCTTCATTGAAAGCAGGGGGATGGTGAATGGGAAAGGATTTTTGCAGATGGGAAACTTAGAAGGGGGATAAAATTTGAAATGTAAATAAATAACCAATAAATAATGAAAATAGAAAAAAAAAGAATAAATGATTAGCCTTGAGTTTCAAAATCTTCTAATTATCTTATTATCTTGATATTCTGTTTTATGTTGGTACTGTCTCCTTTAAGGAACTCTCTTTATCTTAACCTGTATTACCCTCAGCATCTTAGTTGGGTACTACTCTTAGGCATATACTCCATTTTTGAAGGAACAGCAATACCCGAAGTTCAGTATTTTGGTGCTGTAATTGTATAGTTGCTATGGGTCTGGCTCTGTTGCTAATGAATGTGTGTGTGTGTGTGTGTGTGTGTGTGTGCACGCGTGTGCACGCGTGTGCATGCCTGTGTACATATATACATATATTTCAAAATTATAGTTGATGAACAGTGAGAAAAACTACAAATCAAGAATAGAACATGGTTAATATTTAAGTAAATGAGCAAATACAATCAAAACTCAGGTTTTAGAGTAATGTGTGGTAAAAGGAAGATATTTCTTTAAGAAAAACCTAATTTACAATGCACTGTGAAATAGCATTATTAATATTGGATTAGGTTAATGAAATAGAAACTGGGGATGGGTCATGAAATACAAGCTGAGCAACTGGTGCTCTCCCTCTGTAGAGTGTTTCCATTAAAATGAATGACTTTAGTATAGGTTTCATGTGTATGATTTATCCACCAGAGTGAGGAAAATGAATTTCATTAACTGTAAAGACACAACCAAAAACAGTAAAATGTGAATTTAGGTTCTTATATTCTCAATGCAATTAGTCTTTTCACCACTCCTTTATATCTTTCTAAAGTAGAAAGTGTTACACATACAAAGAACCAGAAATATTTACAATGGTTTCATAGCTAGTGCTATGGTTCAAAATAGAATAAAGTGAGATGGCATGTTGCATCCATGTCAAAACAGATCATAACACTATTAGTGGATGTGACTCTCTGAGGCAGAAACAAGTGAAAGGAATTGGAAACACATGTGGTTTGATTCTATTCCATTGCTATGTCAGAACTAAGTATATACAGCTGCCAATAGGTTTTCTGGGTTTTAATGCCCATATGAAGCAGTGTCTTTTGGAATCTCACTAGTACCTGTTAATGAAAACATTGGCTCAATCAACATTAATTGAATAGCTACTCTGGCGCACTGTGTTCTAGGTGCCACAGATAAATCAGGGAGTCATATGTGCCAAATTCCTGTATTCAAGAACCATAATTTTGTGGTGAAAAGAAGATAGATAATAAATAGTATGGTAGGTAGTGATAAGAATTAAGAAGAAAGTATTAATTTAGTGGGACTGTAAAAACATTTTATCATTTTAGTTACAATGAAGCTCTTTATGGAAATGAAGGTTAAGCAGAAATACATAGGCAGAGACAAGAAATCCTGCAAATAGATGTCTGGCAATAAACATCCATTGGCCCTCTAGTTCCAAGTCAGTTTCATCAGTATTTCCCATTGAACCTTTTAAAGGTTCCACACATGGATAGCTTTGAATCTTTAGTTTCCTCATTTATAAGAACATGTTTGTGGCATTATTGAGAGCAAAAATAACACATATCCTTTCTTTCCTTGTCATTTACACCCTTCTAGTGTGTTAACTAGCTTCTTACCAATGTTCCAAAACACCCGAGGAAATAAACATAAGGAAGGACTTATTTTGACTCAGCAGTTTCAGAAGTTCCCATTCATGGTTTTCTGCCTCCATTGCTATGGGCCCAAGGCAAGACATAATAGTTGCATGTGGCAGGAGTGTGAAAAGCAGGTTGTTTACATCATGGTGGCTTAAAGCACAGAGAAATAGGCAGGGATCAGGAACAAGTTATATTTCAAAAGCATGACTACAGAGATTTGTTTATTCCATGAACGCCTTACATACTCAAGTTTTCACCCCTTCTCACAAATAGTAACTCTAGCTAGTGACCAAGCAATCTACACAGAAGCTTACAAGGGGCAATTCATGAACTGTCACACTTAGCAATATGACTGTACTAATCTAATCATCAATACCTCAGTGACTACTTCTCAGTTTTATATTAGGATGAATTTTCTGACTTGAAATGGACTTTATAATGCAGCAAATGATGGCTCCATTCAGAGCCTTAGCTTCCAAAGTCTTTACCCACCTCTTCTTTTTTTAGGATCCTTGCCTCTTCCATAAAACAGAAACTGGTTGTTTGTCTAGAAGACATGAGTAGAACCATGTCAAAATATGTTTATTTCTCTCTGTGGCCACAGTGAAGTCCAGGTTAAGAGGTGAGAAAGCCAACATTAGCCAAGTTGCATTTTGTTACTTACGGATCCATGAGTGTAGTCAGCCTTTACTAATTCACGAAATTTCCAGCATAGGCATAGGTGTAAACTACCTTGATATTAATCTAGGTAACTGAATTTTAGAATAAATTCTTAGCTTAGCTTGAGTTTCTATTGATGGCATGAAATGCCATGATAAAAAGGCAAGTTTTGGAGAAAAGGCTTTATTTGAATTACATTTTCATATGACTGTTCACTATCAAAGGAAGTCAGGACTGGCACTCAAACAGGATAGAAGCCTGGCAATAGGAGCTGAAGCAGAGGCTATGGATAAGTGCTGCTTACTGGCTTTCTCAGCATGGCTTTCTCTGCTCTCTTATAGAATGTAAGACCTCCAGCTCAGGGATCAAACCATCCACAATGGGCTGGGCCCTCTGCTATCAATCACTAGTTAAGGGAATCTACACGTTTGCCTACAGCCCAATCTCATGGAGGCATTTTCTTAATTAAGGTTCCCTTGTCTCACAAGGCTTGTGCCAAGTTCACATATCCAGCACACTTGTCAATGAAGGATCAGACTATCTTCAGAAAACTGGTATGCTTCTTCTAATGGATACTAGTTCTCAAGAGTTAAGTTATCATGGTGGTTTTAATTTTGGAATATATACTTAGAACTCAGCCTGAGATCATAGCCTTATGTATGAGTGGTGTGCTTCACCTTCATATGTTATAGAATGAAGAGGCAGGAAAAATGAGTGAAAAAGAGGTGGTCATTGAAGCAGTCTGAGTGCTAATACTATTTACTAGGTATATTAACTTGAAAGACCTATAAGCACATGATAATTTGATATAAACCGATAACATAATTCTATAAGCATGGCCAAATGGAATTATTATTATCATCATCATCATGATCATTATTATTATTATTATTAGTAGTAGTAGTAGTAGTAGTAGTAGTAGTAGTCTGGGTCCCACAATGTAGCATTGGCAGTTCTATAACTTTCTAAGTAGTCCAAACTGACTTCTAACTTGTATGTATCCACCTACTTTGATTAAAGTTGTGCAACACCATGATACCATGCTGAGACCAGATAGATTCTTACAGGGCCCTCCAAAGTTCTGTTGTAGTCTTTCATTTAGACTACACCTGGTTCCTAACAGTTTCCATGCCCTACCTCCTGCCCAATCTAGATAAAAGCCAATATTTTCTAACTGTAAGCAACATTGCTAAACACCAAACCTTTTACACTCACTAGAAAAAATGCATATGAAAAATGGCAAGGGCTAAGTTACAGCCTTTCCTTTCAGCCCATCAATCTTTTTTTATGTATTTTGTAATCCCAGTTTTCCAAAACAATTCCAATCATATCTTACAGAAGCACTAAAATTTATCTAAATTTGCAAATTTCTGTTTTTTTGTTTTTGTATTTTTTGTTATATAGACTTTCTCTCTGGCTATTAGAAAATAACATGAGGCTTTGTCTATAGAAAAGGCTTCTGAACTATTGATAAGACATTTGTTTTCAGCTGATCTTTGCCGGTGTCAGAATGGATTTGTACAGATCATCTGCTCTGATATTATTCTATATCCACATTTGTAAATGAGAAGAATATTCCCCAAAATATCAAAATGAATTAAAAGTGACTACTGACCATTGTTGTATTGTGTCCTCAGCAATTAAGCTAGGCTACTCTTGCCTTTAATTATAATACAACTTGATATTGTTTCATATATTTGTGATTGATTGTTATATTCTGAAGTATATTTAATATGCTGTTTTTTAATAACTATCCAAATAAAAATTATTTTAAAATTAGTTGAGAAAACTCACAATGATTCCTTCTTTGAGTAATGGTTTATATTATCTCCAGCTATTTTCTTTTAGTGAATGGGCAACATAAAAAATTTTATAATCATTTCAAGAATAGTAACTTACAAAGTGATAAAATTATACCACATGTAATTAATATAAAATACTTATAAATGTACCTTTAACATTTGTTTTAAGTGATTTTTCACCAAAATACATGTTAGCATAGCAGTATTTGTATATAATTTCACTCCATTTGAAAAGTGTTTGTTCATGGAAGATAGATACCAGGAAGATTAATATGACAGTATTTAAGTAAAAATTGCTTCTTAAATGTTTGTTCCTTTAAAAAGTTGTTCTCTCGAGATCTGCGAATTTTCAAAAGTGACATTAAGAAAATATTACATGCTGTCACAAATTATCCCAACACCCACTGGGAAATATATAAATGTTTACATAAGGAAACTGGAAATAAACTACTCAGATTTTGAAAAAGTATTTCTGTTGATAATTTAAAAATATAGACATGGTCAATTTATTCTTCTCAATTGTAATTGATATTCTAAAATGTGTGTTTCTGATAGCTAAATGGTAATTTCCCATAAGTTTATTTTCAGGATACAAATGATTCAACTCTATAAAAACATTAATTTCTAGATAAAACCATTCAGCTATTTTTTTTTATTTCCACTAAACAATTCATGTGCCAGTAGAGGGTATTCAGAAAGGGTCTTTTGTTTTTTGGTGCTCCATACTTGATGTTTTGCCTGTATTTTAATTTTCATATTGAATTTTTAAAATATGCTTAAGTCATACTATGTGCTCCACTTGTGATTTCTACTACACCTAGTTAGATCTCTTTTCTCAAGAACATCTTTTATCCCCTTCATCATATCTTCATATATCACTTAAAATTTGTTTTAACTCACCAGGAGAGGGGCACATCTCCTTATAATGCCAAACTTTACTTGAACAAATAATTGTTGCTTAGAATTTATACATTATATATGAGTACTGTGTTTAACTTGTTCCCTCCTTTTTCCGATGTCTTCTGTACTCCTCCTCTAACGTATGTCCGCTTATTCTTTATTACTCACACACAATTGCAGTTTTTCTACTGTTCCTTGAGCCTTAGGAGTACATAGAGGTTGTATTGTAGACGTATCAATTGGGGCTAAACACCCCACATTGAGTTGTTCTCTATATTTTAATCAGTTGTAGATTTCTCTAATGATTTTTGTCTACGGGAAAAAGAAACTTCCTTAATGAAGTGTGAGAGCTACAACAATGACCACACTGACCATCTGGATTGACATCTGTCACCAGGTATGTCACTTTCTCTCCATTTTCCTACACGCCCCTTCATCTACCTCTGTCCACTCTGTACCTTATAAAGACCCCCCTAAATTCTTACTCTTTAACTTTCTTGATAACTGTTGTTCCTCTAGGTGATAAAAAAACAAACAAACAACAACAACAAAAAAACAAAAAACAAAAAACAAAAAAACAAAAAACAAAGAAACAAAAAAAAAACCTTTAAATAACTGACAACTTCATTTTGTCACTCATGGTTCTGCCTGCATTCTCAAAGGCCTGTGAGTACCAGGAACATCCAGATGAGCCCTATCCTCCAATTCCCTGACTACCAGTTCCTTTTGGGGCACAACCAGCAAGGCACCCTGTCCCTTGAGCTCCATCTTCCAGCCTATAGCTCTGCTTGCAATCCTGGAGGCATGTCAGTAGGACATACAAGGTAGGTTCATGCCATAGGCCTCTTGTCTTCCCATTTTTCCTGAGAAACACCGAGCAGAAACAAACTGAGCCATGTCTACTATAGCCCATTTCCTGGCCCACAACCCTGCCTACACTCCTAGAGGCCTACTGGCACCAAGGACATGTAGATGGCTGAAGAATAGTGTAAGAACACAATTAGTAAGAGCCAGAGCAATATGGCAATACCAAATATCCTACTATAGCAAGCCCAGTATATTCTAATAAAACCAAAGCAAAAGAAAATGACCTTGAATCAAATCTTATAAACATGTTAGAGGCCTTTAAAGAAGATATGAATAAATCCTGTAAAGAAATACAGGAAAATACAATCAAACAGGTGAAGGAAATGAATAAAACTGGAAAATGGAAATAGAAACAATAAAGAAAACACAAACTGTGGGGCTCCTGTAGATGGAAAACCTAGGTAAGTGAGCAGGAACTACAATTGTAACCATCACCAACAAGGAAAAGGGAGATAGAGGAGAGAAACTCCTGCATATACTTTTGAAGAAATCAATTTATATGTCAAAGAAAATGTTAAATCTAAATGATTATGGATGCCTATAAATTGACAAGAAGGTTAACAGAAGCCAAATGGATTGGACCAGAAAGGACCATCAAAACAGTAAACGTTCAGAATAAAGAATGTCAAAGCTTGAAAGGAAAAGGTCAAGTAATATACAAAGACAGACCTATCAGAACTACATCAGACTTCTCACCACAGTCTAGCCAGAAGGACTTGGGAAGAGGTCTTGCAGATTCTAAGAGACCACAGATGTCAGTCCAGACTACTAGATGCAGCAGCACTTTCAATCACCACAGATGGAGAAAATAAGATATTCTATGACAAAACCAAATTTAAACAATATGTATCCACAAACACAGCACTACAGAAGACAGTAGAAGGAAAACACCAGCCCAAGATAACTATACTGAAGAAAACATAAAATTAATAATTTCACTGCAAAACCAAATAAAGACACACACACACACACACACACACACACACTCACACACACACGGCAGCACACACACACAGACTGCCACACTAATATCAAAATGACTCAATTAAACAATCACTGGTAATTAATATCTCTCAAAATGAATGAACTCATCACACTGGCAAATTTACTATTGGTAAAATGACATTATTACTACCTTGTCTATAGTCCACAGGAGTTGTTGGGAAGAGTGAATATGATAATAGATTCAGAAGTTCAATATAAATGGTGAATGAATGTTTAAAATATAATTAAGTATTATCTTGGATATGATGCTATGTCAACCCATACTTTACTTCCTCTACACAAGTTTTCTTTACTACATTCCAAACTGAACTCTTTTGTACAGTGCTTTATAATATAATAAATCTATCAGTGACCAATTTCTTTGGTGATGCAGGCTACATCACTTCTAATGTTTATTGAGCTTGGTAACATAAAGTTTATTTGTATTAGATTTAACAAACATTTGGGAATAAATAGTTATCTCTTCATTTTTCTTTTCTAATTTGTAGATGTTTTGGCATAGTGTGAGGTTTTTCAAAGAAGTTCCTTACTCAGGGTTTCAGGATATAGTTTCTAACAGAGGAGGTTCAATGAAACTAGGTAAGCAACTGCAAGGTTGACTTAAATCAAATCCGACAGAAAGCCACAGGCAACCATGGGAAGAAATAATCAAAAAAAGTTTGGTGAACCCTAATTAGAGAGTTTTTTAGTAAATTTGGCTCTCAGTAGAAAAAACAGAAAGATGTCATAGAGTCAGAAATAAGGTGAATTGAGCATTAAAAAATTTTTCTGTACACCAAGAAATACACAGCCCTGTGGTGAGAGTTTTGGAGATTAACTTCCGTTAAAAAAATAAAATAAAAATTGTCTTGAAAGCAATAGTTAAAACCAACATAGTGGGCTAGAGTTGTATTCTGAATTTATAGGCTAATTTCTGAAACATTCCTTTTGCTATTCTGATTTTTATCTCAGTATTTTGTACATCACAGAGTATACTTGCCGTATTGTTACAGTTGGTCTTTGGGAATTAAGAAATACTAACATAGAAATGATAGGACTCAGTCAACAATAAAAGAAGGAAGACTGCTTTTAAATAAACCAAAAAGTGAGGAGTTGTTTGTTGCTGCACCCTAGACTGTGGAAAATAGGGGAATACTTACAATGTAGTACTTCACAGTTGTGATCCAATATGATTATGTTTTCTCCTATGCAGGGTAGCCTCTTAGACCCAGTAGTTATTATACCATCTTCATCACTGGTTGCTGGTGTTAGATGTTCTATCAGCATCTTTAGTGGCAGGTGGATAAAAAGTTCTACATTTATCTCTAAAAACCATATTTCATGCTGAAGTCTTGTTATACAGCATGAAAGTATATTCTGAATCAATTCTGAAAAGAAGAGAGCTTAAATACTTGACAGCACTTATATAGTCAATGCAGGCCATAATTTCTGTTTCAGAAACCATGTGTGCAAGCTGATTTTTTTTTCCGTCTGTAGCAAGAGTTCTAGGGCCAGATTTTCAAACAAGCATTTGTGTGTATAAAATGGGTAATTGCACACACAAATGAACAATTTTGTATGCAATTATCCATTTTGCATACAGAATCATAAGCTTCTGAGGGTATAACACATGTACATGAGATTTAGTAAGCCTACACATTACACCTTCCTTTGAAAATCTAGTCCCCATTGTAGGTTTGTTATACAGAAAAGAAAAATGGTATTCTTTAAAAAAAAAAATCAGTGACATTATTTTTCCATGGATCATCCCTTTCCTTCAATGATCTTTACACTTACTCAGTTATCAACCGAAGAATCCCAACAACCCTTTTATGTATGACTGCTAAACAGAACTACTGTTTTTATTGTAAAACTGAAGAAATCAAGTTGTATCAGTTGGACTGCATTGAATATTTACATTCCATAACTGATTCTACCTGTGAGCTCTAATACCATTCTTAAAGATCAAAAAGTGCCTATGCTATGGGAGATGTGAACAAATACTAACTTTGCTGTTTGAGGACTGACTAAGTCCAAGCTTATTCCTACTTCTTTTCTGACAAAAGACTTGCACTGCTTCCTTTTTTCTAGCTTACATCTAGTAAGAGAACAAGTTTTAATAGGAGGGCTTGTTCACCTGGAAAACTCCTATGTCATTGTCAAAACAAGAGAATAAAAAGTTCACTCACCTCACAAAAGCAAATTGTGTCTTTGAGTGTGTAGCAAACATGAAAGAAGATTATTTGACTGATAGCAGCCTGAGTATTCTGGTTATACATGTGGCTTTCTTACAAAACCAAACACAGTCTTCTTTAAGGATTTGATAGCCCCAAAAGAAGATAGACACCTTGGAATATTTGTTGTTGTTGTATTTAAGTTGTTCTGTCCTTTCCTCTTCTTGATTGACTTGCTACCTGTCTAGCATACCATTTTGCAGTCTGTGCTGACAGTATTGCAGAAGTAGAAAGCTTAAGGATTTTTAGAGAAGAAAAGAATCCCTCCATGATTGTGCCTGAAACCTGTGAATTGTGTAAAAAAAAGTCCTCTGGATAATTAGAAATAAGCTTTTCATTGAAGTGTAGGTTTAGTATCTACTAGTAAAAAACTGGCAAAGAGGCAGCAAGAGTAACAGAGAATGTCACTTAGCAAGGAATAGCATTAGAATGAGTGACCTCACTTTGAGGCAGACTATTGCTCCTTGATTTTTCGAACACAATGATTTATTTGCTTTAGGCAAAAGTGTGTGTGTGTGTCTGTGTGTGTGCACGCGCACATGTGTGTGTGTGTAAATCCAATCATATAATCACACCTAGATGGCCAAACCTTCTGAAGGACCTTACTCCTGCCAATGATATTTGTAATTCATTAAAAATAGCTAAAGCTGAGACAGACCTCTAGAAATAAATGGCATGCTACTCATTACTCTAAATCTTTTAATAATTGTGTTTACTGGTATGCATAATAATTTGTGTTTCTTTAGCTACTTGTATCTTAGGATCCCAGTGTTATTTATAAATATTCCCCCTACAACAATATGAAATAACCAGGACCCCAGAGCTACCTGGGACTAAACCACCAACTAAAGAAAACACATCGTGGGACTCATAGCTCTAGCTGCATATGTAGCAGAGGATGGCCTAGTTGGTCATTAATGGGAAGAGAGGCCCTTGATCCTGTGAAGGTTCTATACCCCAATATAGGGGAATGCCAGGGCCAGGAAGCGGGAGTGGGTGGGTTGGGGAGCAGGGAGGGGGGAGGGCATAGGGGACTTTCAGAGGGGAAACTAGGAAAGAGGATAACATTTGAAATGTAAATAACAAAAATATCTAATAAAAATAAACAAAACTTCCATGTATAAACAAAAGCAAACAAAAAGAAAGTAAGTAAACAAATAAATAAATAAATAAATAAATATTCCTTCTCTTAGAATGCCATCATGAAGATGTATATGTTACATGTGGCTTAAACATTCTCAAAATGATTTAATAGTCTATAGTAAGTCACAAAGCACAGCACTATCAGCCATTTTTGTGAAATTATTTACACTAAATATGCATATGTAACCATAATAAGAAAAGCATGCCATTCAAGCCCATATTTCTGTACATGATACTGGTAAACAATATAAACCACATCCATTCCCCAAACATGTTAGGCATGAATTAATTTTAAAACAAAATCTTAAGTACTTATCACCTAATAAAGAGCCTTTTGGACCCAGTCACATAATTGCAATGATCTAAAAAGCTCTGTAAATATGTATATCATGTAAGTTTATCAAGTTTTGGATTTTTCAACATCAAAGTTTGACCAAAGATTTTACCATTTACTTCTAACATGTATTATATTGTGATTTTCCATCATAGTTTATTCTTATCAAGCTCCCTATTGTCTTCATGTGCATATTAGATAGGTCTTGGTTTTACAGCAGTCATTTTGCTTAGCTGTCTAATGAACCAGAAGTCTTCATCTAGGATGCCTCTAGGTCATTTATCAAAGTGCAATATGGCTACTATATTCATAAATCAAAAATAGCTTTTACAAGTCTAAGTTATGGGATCTAGAGAAAGCAATCTTGACTGACATATTAGAAAATGCATTTCCTTAAAATTCTGTAACGTGGAGTTCATAGTTAAGAATTCACACACAGATGTTTTGTTTCATACCCAAGTTGTACTTTTGCATGCCACTAAGCATACAGTTATCTTCTTAGCACATAAATTTGTAATTTTAAGCATATACTACATGCTGAAATATTTATACACAAGTAGGCCCTGGGAACACATAACTTTTACTCTTGGTGAGCTGTTACAAGTGAATATGCGAGATCATATACACATATGCAAATGGAATCTGACTCTTCTGCTCCCCCTATCTTCACCAAATTTCTTTTATATAGAAGGCAATTCAGTTTAAAAGTGGATGCATTCAGAATTTTTCCTTCTGCCCCGTTTCTACAAACCATCCTTCCCCCATGTAACAATTTCCACTTGGACAAGTTTTTCATCCTGTTAATGCCTTGTGCATTTCCTTTATCCGAGCAGTCTTTCTGGCAAGCAGTTTGCTCCTCGAAGCAGTTCCTTTAAGCTTAAAGAAGTTTGAGCTGTACGCATAAAGAGCTTTCTTTCATCCAAGAAACCATCAAGGAAAAGGCATTCTAAAAGCAGTGTAAACTCACAAGCAAGCTTATAAAAAAAAAAAAAAAAGTGGGGGGGAGGTAGTCTATTTAACTCCAGAACCCACAACAGACAATGGCTTCAGGGGTTTGATGACATTGAAATGTCTATGCCCTGAGGATTTCATTTATTTCGGTAATGCAAACACTGTTTTGAGACTTCCACGCTGTTTGCATTAATCACACCTACCACAACTTGTTTTAAGATAATATTGTTTTGTTTATGCTAAAATGGTCTAATTAAAAATTGACTCTAATCTTGCCTGGGAAACTTTGGGGGTATTTAATGCATAATCAGAATTCAACAGATAATATCCTCATCAGTGAATGAGAGTAAGACCTTAACCGAAGGCCAAAAACAAATTACCCAATCACCCAACAGACAGCAGAATGAGAAGATTTAGTGTGTATTTAACTGGAACGCATGTATTTTGCAGGCTCACTAGATGCAAAATCATGTAGAACAAGACATCGCCAAGCTATTTGAAAATGAAGGGGTACTTTGCTTATCTCGCGATTTGGGCATGTTTCTGAAACGGGAGAAATAGCTCAGGATAACCCCTCTCTTCAAACCTCATATCCTGAACAGATTTTACAAGTTTTGAAAATTGCGAACAAAGTTCCCCTTTTGCTGAAGGATACATAATTTTCAAGGTTATGATTTTATTGTGTCCATTTGTTGTAGTGGTGGTCTGTTTATGAGGAGAGACCAAGGTCGAGTGGCTGTGAATCATTAAGACAGGAATGATGAAAGGAGGAGCAAAATACATTCATCAGCAAACGAATATAAAAATGAAAGAAAATTTACAGAGGAGAGCATGGGGCAATGAGGGACTAAATGTCCACAGCCTCTCAATCAAAGACAGATAATATGCCGTCTGACTCTCTCAATTAGTTGCACCCCTGTGCAATTCATAGACACTCATTTCTCCCCCTCCATTTATTTTAATTAAGCTAAACTAGAGTCCTTGTCTTTTAATTGTCATTAACATTTTGTTGGCTTTCCTGACCCTAAGACAGAACTTCCTTAATACCCGCAGTGATATCCTTTTTATTTAGCTTCCGGTCTATATATTCGTAACATCTGTAGCATCGGGTAGATCAACATAGTATTTTCTGTCTTTGAAAAAACTAAAATAATGTATGTGTTTCTTTTCTTCACAATATATTCTAAATTTGCCTTTAATTGTGTAAAGCCAACATTCATTCGTAGTTTTAAATGACTTTAAATCTTACTGAGAGCCCTGTGAATATTCTGAAATTGCTTTATCTTGATAGCTCAGGATTTTTTATACCATATTTTTTAACTTAAGGTGCTTTGTCACACAACTTTTGAAATATTGATTTTGCAAGTAAATTGAAGAGGATTAATTAAGATGTACAAAAGTCTTTGCTTCCATTTCTACCATTATGTTTATATCCAAAGCCACTGTTTTTCATAGAAAAACATTCTTCTAGAATGCCTAATGCTTAACAATTACTTCAAGGTGTCTTTCTTTTCTTCATGTTTATAAAATACCAAGAATAAAGCAAAGAAGTTTGAATCTCAACACCATGAATATTTGCATGATGGCCCAAATATAAGGAGTGATATGCAGAACTTTAACGGCAAGAAATCTAAATGTGCAAAGTAAAACCTCCCATATGTTCCTAATTCTTATGCAAGTGTTTACAATGTAAATGCTATGGGATTTTCTAGGTCATTTGGCATTATGTGAGAAAACTGCCACTCTGACCCCATATGCTGAAGCATCGGTATCTACACAGGCCTGGAGGCCATGGTCACTTGTTAGAATTCTCGGGGATGTCAGTGTTCTCCTAGTTTATTTAAAAGTTGCTTGGCATTAATTTTTCTCGTGAAACTGTTCATTTTCTTATACTAGTTCTCTGGTAAACCTAGCTGCTATATGAAGATTGTTTTAAATTTACTAAGTAGACTTAACAGAAATAGAGGAAGATACATAATTCTATGTATATGGAAATGATACATATTTATATGAAGAAAATAACACATATTTTGCATATAACACATAAATGGTATAGGGATATTCATATACTTTGAGGTACAATTAATCAATTAAGCTCTAAACAAAGGGACTGGAATTTCTTGCTGAAACTACACCACTGGTAATAAAGATAGATTTGTGAGACAAATAATTAAATGCAAACATTTACATTGCTTTCAGAATGGTTTTTCAATATCTTTAAACTGACACAGTTTTCTATAATTTAGCCAGAATGAGATATTATTCTAAAAGATGGTGTATATGTTTAAATGGAATTTATTTAAAGAAACAAAATCTTTGTAGGAGAATAAATGTATCAAGGATAAAGAATTAGTCTTGGTTGCTCAATTCTTACAGCTTGGTTATGTTTAATTATACACTTATTCATTTATTATTTTGGCAGTACTTTTGCTTAATTTTAGCTAATTTTAATCTTTTTCCTGTATATTCATTAGCATTTGAAAAGTTATATCTGACATACAATATTTAAGGCTGGAGACATGACTAGATGGTTAACAGTACTTGCTGCTTTTCCAGAGACCCAAAAATTGGTACTCTACACCCATATCAAAAGGCTTGCTACCGCTTATATCTACAACTTCTGGAAAATCTGATACATCTCTGTTGTCTCTGTGGTCCCATGAACTCACATTTATATGCCTGTCTACAACCCAATCATAATTAGAACTAACAAAAATAAATCTTAAAAATGTAAAATATTTCATATTAATTACCCCCATTTCCATTGTAATTTAAAGAAGTGGTGGGTTTTTTTGGATAAAAGAGTGAACTCCAGGAAGTTCTGTGAAATTTGTACCAATTTGAT
Source organism: Mus musculus (assembly GCF_000001635.26). NCBI lineage: Eukaryota > Metazoa > Chordata > Mammalia > Rodentia > Muridae > Mus > Mus musculus. The sequence goes on from NC_000086.7 coordinate 132,101,781, forward strand.
TGAATCTTCAATTACATTGACTACTTCCATTTATGGATAATTGTCCAAATCCAGGCAGAAATCAGGATTTCTTCCAGTGTTATGCAGTATGTGCATAAAGGTGCTGAAAACAAATGAGAAAAGGGATAATGTTTCCCCTAAAAGCTTTAGTTGTAATATATTAATGCACAAACTAATTTTCAAATCATCTTGACACTTATAAATTGCTTACTGGAACTATATATATATTGGAACTATATATATATATATATGTATATATATATATATATATATATATATATATATAATCTGGTTTTTAAAGGTATAGCCAGCCTTCAGTTTACAGGAACCAAGAGGCTGAATAGCTCTATAGAAAACTATATATAAATATCAACATTTTCTGAATAAAAGGTAATAGAAAGTTAACAGACAAGTGGAAGTCACAGTTTACTAAATTAAAAATAAATAAATAAATAAATAAAATGGGCCCGGTAGAACAGTCCCCTGAACCCAGCTGATATAGATGCTGAGGGAAGAGGATTAAGATCACAAGTGCAAGGCTTTCTTGGAGTGAAGTCCATTCAAGTCCATCTTGAGCAAGTTTGTGTGACCACAAGGTATATTTTTTAGGTTTAGATAACATTGCACTGATGTGATATCTCACCTTGCCTGGGAGGCTGTAAGTCAGCAATAAATGGCTGACACAAAGTTTCTAGGAAACATAACTGTAGACCATGATGTAATTTCATTTTTGTGTAACTATATATATGTGGACTTGAAATCAGAGGTGAGTATCTTTCCCTGTGCTGTCTATTGGGCTTCTGCATGTATACTGTGCCTGTCTTCATGACAGTGAATGAACATGTCTGATTTGCCTATCACTTTTGCAGTTCTCTTCAACCTCTCAGCTTCTTGTGAACTCTTCTCCATCCCTGCTATCTGAGCTTGAACCTCACAGAGCCAGTCTTAAAAGAAAAAGAAAAAGAAAAAGAAAAAAAAAAGAAGAAAAAGAAAGAGAAAAAAAGAAAAAGGAAAATAATTACTGCAGATATAACCCATAAATTAAGTAATCGCCTAATATGCATAAAGCTCTAGTTTCTATACCCAGCATCACACAAAAAATAAAAAAAAACAGACAGAAAGTAATCAATAGCGTGTAACTTCATTACTTCATATGTCACAATTATTAGAATACTTAGTAATATATACACAAATAAATCACCAAGCAAAATTAGAGAGTAACTGAATAACGTGATATAATTGGTATTTTGGGAGTATTTTACACAATAACACACAATTTTCTAAGCATCTACAAACCCTAGTTGAAGAAATTTAAATTAATGTAATTACAAGGTCTGCATTCTGTGATAATAATGAAATCAAACAACAAATCAGTAATATAAAGACAAAGGGGAGATGTTGAAACAGCCAGTCACTGAATAACTCATTCCAAAACAATCCCTGAGTTAAAGAAATAACAGAAAAAATTAAAATATTGTGACCTGAATAAAACAAGAATTCATCATAACAAAATATATAGAATGTGCAATTAATACAGTTCAGGATGATATATACTCACATTAAATTATATTATGGAGAATAAAATAACATCTCAAATCAAAATATAAACCTGAAATTGGGGTACCATGGGCTGTGGCTCAGGAGTAAAGTACTTGCATAGCTTGTGAAAGGCCTGGAAAAAATAAACAAAAATAGGAAGAAAAGGAGGAATATCTATTGACGGTACATGGATAGATGAATAGTAAGTAACAGAAATTGGTGAATTTATGGAAACTGATAAAAAAAATAGAGGAAATGAAGGAGAGAAAGGGATAGTTTTCTGTAAAGATTCAAATGTCATCTAGAAAGATCATCAGAGACAGACACAGAGAGAGACATAAATAGTGGTTATCAAGGGAAAAGACAAGCATAGATTATTGACGAAACTACATACACCCAGCATTTTAGAAGAAATTCTTGGAATTCTTGAAAAGTCCTAAAATTAAATCAAATTTAATCACAAAATATAAAAGTTTCTAAAAGTTAAAGAAACTACATTTGTGCCGGGCACCTCATGGTACCTTCTCCAAAACTGAACATATAGTTCGTCACAAAACAGGCCTCAACAAATACAAGAATATTGAAATAATCCTATGTACACTATCAGATCACCATGGACTAAGGCTTGTCTTAAACAAAACAAAACAAAACAAAACAAAACAAACAAACACAAGAAAACACACATACACATGGAAACTGAACAATGCTCTACTCCATGATCACTTGGTCAAGGAAGAAATAAAGAAAGAAATCAAAGACTTCAGAATTTAATGATAATGAGAACACATCATACCAAATCGTATGGGACACAATGAACTCCATGCTAAGAGGAAACCTCATAGCTCTAAGTGCCTTGAAAAGAAATGCAGAGAGCTTGACAGCACACCTGAAAGCTCTACAACAAACAGAAGGAAGTACACACAAGAGGAGTAGATGTCAGGAAATAAACAAACTCAGGGCTAAAATCAGCCAAGTAGAAACAAAAACAACTATACAAAGAATCAACAAAACTAGGAGCTGATTTGTTGAGAAAATCAACAAGATAGATAAACTCTTAGCCAGAGTAAACAGAGGGCACAGAGACAGTATCCAAATTAATAAAATCAGAAATGAAAAGGGAAACATAGCAACGGAAACCATGGAAATTCAGAAAAAAACATCAGATTATACTACAAAAGTTTTTACTCAACTAAATTAGAAAATCAGGTTGAAATGGACAATTTCTAAACACATACAAGGTGCCAAAGATAAAACAGGATAAGATAAACCATCTAAATAGTCCCAAAACCCCTAAAGAATTACAATCATTGATACTCTCTCATCCAAAAAAAGCCCAGGACCGGATGTGTTCATTGGAGATTTTTATCAGACATTTAAAGAATACCTAATATCAATACTCTTCAAAATATTTGACAAAAAATACAAACAGAAGGTATGCTATCCAATTCATTCTATGAAGCCAAAATTAGGCTTACACCTAAACTACACTAAGTCCAAACAAAGAAAGAGAACTTCAGACCAATATCCCTTATGAACATTGATGCAAAAATACTCAATAAAAATCTTGCCATATGAATCCAAGAACACATCAAAACAATCATTCACCACAATCAAGTAGGCTTCATCCCAGGGATGCAGGGATGGTTGAATATAAGGAAATCCATCAACGTAATCCACTACATAAACAAACTCAAAGTAAAAAACCCACAAGATCATTTCATTTGATGCTGAAAAATTATTTGACAAAATTCAATATCCCTTCATCCTTGAAGTCGTGGAAAGATTACAAATTCAAGGCCCATCACTAAACATAGTAAAAGCTATATACAGCAAACCAGTAGCCAACATCAAACTGAATGGAGAGAAATTTGAAACAATCCCACTTAAATCAGGGACTAGACAAGGCTGCCCACTCTCTCCCTATCTACTCAAGATAGTACTTGAAGTTCTAGCTAGGGAAATTAGACAACAAAAGGAAAGGGATACAAATTGAAAAAGAAAAAATTCAAAATATCACTGTTTGAAGATTGTATATATAAATGACCTCAAAATTCCACCAGAGAACCCCTAAAGCTGACAAACAATTTCAGCAAAGTGGCTGGATATAATATTTACTCAAAGAAATCAGTAGCCTTCTTCTACTTAAAGTATAAATAGGCTGAGAAAGAAATTAATGAAATGACATGTTACACAATAGTCACAAATAATATTACATACTAAGCAAGTAAGTGAAAGATCTGTATGACAACAACTTCAAGTCTCTGAAGAAAGAAATCAAAGATCTCAGAAGATGGAAAGATCTCCCATGCTAATGAATTGGCAGGATTACTATAGTAAAAATGTTCATCTTGTCGAAGGCAGTCTACAGATCCAATGAAATCTATATCAAAATACCAAATCAATTCTTCATCGAGTTAGAAAGAGTCATTTGCAAATTCATTTGGAATAACAAACAACCCAGGATATTGAAAACTATTCTCAACAATAAAAGAAATTTGGGGGAAATCACCATCCCTGATCTCAAGCTGTATTACAGAGCAATTGTGATAAAAACTGTATGGTGTTGGTACAGAGAGAGGCAGGATGATCAATGGAATACAGCTGAACACCCAGAAATGAACCCTCTCACATATGGTCACTTGATCTTTGACAAAGGGGCTAAAACTATCCAGTAGAAAAAAGACAGCATTTTCAACAAATGGTGCTGGCACAACTGGCGGTTATCATGTAGAAGAATGAAAATTGACCCATTATTATCTCCTTGCACAAAGCTCAAGTCCAAGTGGATCAAGGACCTCCACATAAAAACAGATACACTGAAACTAGTAGAGGAGAAATAGTGGATGAGCCTCGAACACATGGGCACAGGGGGAAAATTACTGAACAGAACACCAATGGCTTATGCTGTTAGATCAAGAATATACAAATGGGACCTCATAAAATTGGAAAGATTTGTAAGGCAAAGGACACTGTCGATAGGACAAAAAGGCACCCAACAGTTTGGGAAAAGATCTTTACCAATCCTACATCTGATAGAGGGCTAATATCCAGTAAATTCAAAGACAAAAGTTAGAATCCAGAGAACCAAATAACCCTATTAAAAATGGGAACAGAGTTAACAAAGAATTTTCAACTGAAGAATATTGAATGGCTGAGAAGCACCCAAAGAAATGTTCAACATCCATATTGATCAGGGAAAAGCAAGTCAAAACAACACTGAGATTCCACCTCACACCTGTCAGAATGGCTAAAATCAAAACTCAGATGACAACAGATGCTGGTGAGGATGTGGAGAAAGAGAACACTCCTCCATTGCTGGTAGGATTGCAAGCTGGTACAACAACTCTGGAAATTATTCTGGCTGTTCCTCAGAAAATTGGACACAGTATACCTGGGGACCCAGCTATACCACTCCTGGGCATATACCCAAAAGATGCTCCAACTGGTAATAAGGACACATGTTCTACTATGTTCATAGCAGCCTTATTTATAATAGCCAGAAGCTGGAAAGAACCCAGATGTCCCTCAACAGAGGAATGGATACAGAAAATGTGGTATATTTACACAATGGAGGACTATTCAGCTATTAAAAACAATGAATTTATGACATTCTTAAACAAATAGAGGAGATCCATCATCCTGGGTGAGGTAACCCAATCACAAAAGAGCACACATGATATGCACTCACTGATAAGTGGATATTAGCCCAAAAGCTCCAAATAACAAGGATACAATTCACAGATCACATGAAGCTCAATAAGAAGAAAGACCAGTACCCCCAGAGCTCATGTCCCTTGCTGCATATGTAGCAGAAGATGGCCTAATCGGCCATCATTGGGAAGAGAGGCCCCTTGGTCCTACAAACTTTATATGCCCCAGTGCAGGGGAATGCTAGGGCCAGGAAGTGGGAGTGGGTTGGTAGTGGAGCATGGTTGGGGGAGAGTATAGGAGACTTTCGGGATAGTATTTGAATTGTAAATGAAGAAAATATCTAATAAAAATTGGAAAAAAAAGAAAATCAAGTCATTATAAATAGTTAAATAAAGTGTATTGCATTGTTTAAAAAAATTAAAAAATTAAAAAAAAAGAAGGAATACCAATGTATATGTGCCTCAGTCCTTCTTAGAAGAACCAAATACTCACAGGAGCAAATATGGAGATAAAATGTTGAGCAAAGACTGAAGGAAAGGCCACCCAGAGACATTCCCACCTGGGGATTCATCACATAAACAGTTAAGAAACCCATACACTATTTTGGATGCCAAGAAGTGCATGCTGAAAGGAGGCTGATATGGCTGTCTCCTGAGAGGTCCTGCCAGAGCCTTGCAAATACACAGGCAGATGTTTGCAGTCAACCATTGGACTGAGCAGAGGTTCCCCAATAGAGGAAATAGAGAAAGGACTGAAGATGTTGGAGATATTTGGAACCCCACAGGAAGAACAATATACACCAACCAGATCCTTCACAACTCTCAGGGATTAAACCATCAACAAAAGAGTACACATGGCTCCAGCTGCACATGTAGCAGAGAATGGCCTTGTTATGTATCCATGAGAGAAGAGGCCCTTGGTCCTATGAAGGCTCAATAGATGCCCCAGTGTAGGAGAATTGAGGGCGGGGAGGTGGGTGTTGGTGGGTGAGTGGAAGAACACCCTCACAGAAGCAGGGAGAGGGAGATTGTGAAAGGGTGTTTCTGGGATAGAGAAAAACTGGGAAAGTGGATAACATTTGAAATGTAAGTAAAGAAGATATCAATTAAAAATTAAATAAATGTAAAAAAAGAAAAAGAATATCAGAGAAAATAAAATTTAAAAGGAATCTATTGATTAGTATATCTTAAAAATTTAGGCAAATATAAAATAATAACTGGCCAATTTTTTGCATTAAATAAATTATATCCTATTCATGTGGAACATACAGCATGTATACAACACTAAATCAATGTGTTTTCATCATTTATTCAAATCTATTATATTAATTAATTTAATAAAAATTAGATAGCAACAAATAGAGAAAGAGAATTTGACCAAGTTTAGTGACTATTCATTGTAAAGTCTCTCAGCCATCGGAAAATACACTGGAATGTGCTAGACTTAATTGAATGTAACAAAAAATATAGCTAAGTGGATATGGCTGATTAGAAGTACCCAAGTGATCAGTAGATCTTTCAGGGAAACACATCAAAGCAGGTGGCTACACTTCATGGGGTTAACTACAGGATGTGTTTATGTTTAGTTTTGAATAAACATATTAGAAAAGAAATCTCCCTAGAGAAGAAAGCACTGGTGAACCAAACAGAGAACGAAATCCAACACTCTAGCACCAGGCATGAACTGAATGGCAAAAGTATTAAGAAAATAAGGATGGGGAAACTAAGAAGACACAACCAGTACAGGTTTCAGTACCATACATAAATTCATTCAATCTAACTAGCAGGGGTCTGAAATCTTCATAACATGACACATCACAAGTTCTCTTTTTCTAGCATTTACTCTTTGCCCAGTATTAGGGAACTGCACTCAGATGACTTACTTTTATGTTAATCAAATGGTCCTAAATTCTCCTATTAAAAATAACCAAAATCAAATTTAATAACAGTAATCCAGGAAACATTGTCCTTGAGAGTTGTATAGTATATGGGTAAGCCTTTCAATCAAAACTAGTGAGAAGTACAGTGAACTAGTGAGAACTACATACAGACTTAATCTATGAGACATAGGGAGTGAGGATACACTTCATTGTCAAATTGGAAAGCTATTTAAAGAGTCAGAGGAGGGGTAGGTAAAATAAGGTTTATGATTAGGTGTAGAAATTACATTTTGGAGTGCCAGAGCTGAATATGCATAGGACCCACAGCTGCCCATTGCAAAGGGTAAAACTTTATATGATCTGAAAAAAAAAAAAACTAGAGATTTTATCAGGCGTAGGAGTTCTCTGGTGGAATTTTAGGGGTCTATTAAGTATACCATCATATCATCTGCAAGCAGTGATATACTGACTTCTTCCTTTTCAATTTGAATCATTTTGACCTCCTTTTGTCATCTAATTGCTTTGGCTAGGACTTAGAGTACTATACTGAATAGGTAAGAAGACAGTGGCAACCTTGTCTATTTTCTGATTTTAGTGGTATTGCTTCAAGTTTCTCTTCATGCAGTTTGATGTTGGCTACTGGTTTGCTGTATATTGCTTTTACTATGTTTAGGTATGTGCCATGAACTCCTGATCTTTCCAAGACTTTTATCATAAAGAAATGTTGAATTTTATCAAATGCTTTTTCAGCATCTAATGAAATGATCATGTGTTTTTTTTTTCTTTGAGTTTCTTTAGATAGTAGATTACGTTGATGGATTTACATATATTGAACCATCTCTGCATCTCTGGGATGAAGCCTACTTGATCATGACTGATGATCATTTTGATGTGTTCTTGGATTCAGTTTGCAAGAATTTTATTGACTATTTTTGCATAGATATTCATTAGTAAAATTGGTCAGACATTCTCTTTCTTTGTTGGGTCTTTGTGTGATTCGGTATGAGCATAGTTGGGGCATCATAGAATGAATTTTGTAGTGTTCCTTCTGTTTATATTTTGTGGCATAGTTTGAAGAGTATTGGTATTAGGTGTTCTTTTAAGGTCTGATAAAATTCTTCACTAAACCTGTCAGGTCCTGGCGTTCTTTTGGTTGGGAGACTTTCAATGACTACTTCTATTACTTCAGGGTTATGAGATTGTTTAGATGGTTTATCTGAACCTGACTTAACTTTGGTGCCTGATACCTGTCTAGAAAACTGTCCATTTCATCCAGGTTTTCCAGTTTTGTTGAATATAGGCTTTTGTAGTAGCATCTGTTGATTTTTGATATTTCTTTGATTTCTGATGTTATGTCTCCCTTTTCATTTCTGATTTTGTTAATTTTGATAATGTCTCTGTGCCCTATGGTTACTTCACCTAAGGGTTTATTTGTCTTGTTGATTTTTTTCTCAAAGAATCAACTCCTGGTTTTGTTGATTCTTGGTATACTTCTTTTTGTTTTTACTTGGTTGATTTCATACCCAAGTTTGGTTATTTCCTGCCATCTACTACTCTTGGGTGTATTTTTGTTGTTGTTGTTCTATATCTTTCAGGTGTGCTGTCAAGCTGCTAGTGTATGCTCTCTCTAGTTTCTTTTGGGAGACATGCAGAGCTATGAGTTTTCCTCTTAATATGCTTTCATTATGTCCCATAAGTTTTGGTATGTTGAGCCTTCATTTTAATTAAATTCTAAAAAGTCTTTAATTTCTTTATTTTTTCCTTTATCTAGTTATCATTGACTAGTGTTTTTCAGTTTTCATGTGTATATGGGCTTTCTCTTTTTCTGTTGTTATTGAAAACCAGCCTTAGTCCATGGTATCTGATAGGATGCATGGGATTATTTCAATCTTTTTCTATCTGTGGAGACCTGTTTTGTGACCAATTATATGGTCAAGTTCAGAGAAGGTACCATGAGATGCTGAGAAGAAGGTATATCCTTTTGTTTTAGGATGAAATGATGTATAGATATCAATTAAATCAATTTTGTTCATAACTTTTCTTAGTTTCAATGTGCCTTTGTTTAGTTTCTGTTTCCATGATATATCCATTGATGAGATTGGTGCATTGAAGTCTCCAGCTATTATTGCATGAGGTGTAATGTGTGCTTTGAGATTTACTTAAAATATATATGGGTGCCCTTGCATTTAGAGCATAGATGTTCAGAATTGAGATAATATTTTGATAGATTTTTTTTGATGAGTTTGAAGTGACTTTCCTTATCCTTTTTGATAATTTTAGATTGAAAGTTGACTTTATTTGATATTAGAATGGCTACTCCAGCTTGTTTCTTAGGAAAACAAAAACAAAAAAAAGAAAAAAAACTCTAGACCTGTACTCTGAGTTAGTGTCTGTCTTTATCACTGGGGTGTGTTTCCTGTATGCAGCAAAATGCTGGGGGTTGTTTATGTATCCATTCTGTTAGACTATGTCTTTTTATTGGGGTATTGAGTCTACTGATGTTAAGAGATATTAAGGAAAAGTAACTGCTCTCTTCCTGTTATTTTGGCTGGTAGAGTTGGAATTATGTTTTTGTGGCTATCTTCTTTTGGTTTTGTTGAAAGAATATTAATTTCTTGCTTTTTCTTTGGTGTAGTTTCCCTCCTTGTATTTTAATTTTCCATCAATTATCCTTTGAAGGGCTAGATTTGTGTAAAGATATTGTGTAAATTTGGTTATGTAATGAAATATCTTGGTTTCTCCATCTATTGTAATTGAGAGTTCTGCTGGGTATAGTAGCATGGGATGGCATTATTGTTCTCTTAGGGTCTGTATTACAACTGCTTGGCTTTAATAGTCTCTGGTGAGATGTCTGGCTTAATTCTGATAGGTCTGGCTTTATATGTTACTTGACTTTTTCTGCTTACTGCTTTTAATATTCTTTCTTTGTTTTGTGCATTTGGTATTTTGATTATTATGTGACAGGAGGAATTTCTTTTGTGGTCCAATTGATTTGGAGTTCTGTAGGCTTCTTGTATGTTCATGGTCATGTCTTCCTTTAGTTTAGTGACATTTTCTTCTATAGTTTTGTTGAAGATACTTACTGGCCGTTTAAGTTGGGAATCTTTTCTCTCTTCTATAACTATTAGCCTTAGGTTTGGTCTTCTCATTTTGTCCTGGATTTCCTGGATGTTTTGGGTTAGGAGCTTTTTGCATTTTGTATTTTCTTTTACTGTTGTATCAATGTATTCTATGGTAACTTCTGCACCTGAGATTCTCTCTTCTATATCTTTTATTCTATTGGTGATACTTGCATCTATGACTCCTGATCTCTTTCCTAGGTTTTGTAACTCCAGGGTTGTCTCCCTTTGTGATTTCTTTGTTGTTTCTATTTCCATTTTTAGATCCTGGATGGTTTGTTCAATTCCTTTGTTTTGTTGTGTTTTCCTCTAATTCTTTAAGGGATTTTTGTGTTTTCTCTTTAAGGGCTTCTATCTGTTTACCTGTGTTCTTCTGTATTTCTTTAAGGGAGTTATTTATATCATTCTTAAAATCCTCTATCCTGAGGCCTGGAGAGATGGCTCGGGGGTTAAGAGCAGTGACTGCTCTTCCAAAGGTCCTGAGTTCAAATCCCAGCAACCACATGGTGATTCACAACCACCTGTAATGAGATCTGATGTCCTCTTCTGGTGCATCTGAAGACAGCTACAGTGTACTTACATATAATAAATAAGTAAATCTTTTTAAAAATATATTTTAAAAAAATCCTCTATCCTTATTACCATGAGACATGATTTTAAATAAGAATATGCTCTCCAGGTGTGTTGTAGTATCTAATACTTGCTGTATTGAGAGAACTGAGTTGTGATGGTGCCAAATAGCCTTGGTTTCTTTTGCTTAGGTTCTTGAGCTTACCTCTCTCCATCTGGTTATCTCTGTTGGTATTTGGTCTTGTGGTCTCTGACTGGAACCTATCCTCCCCATGAACCTGTGTGCATGGGGTACCTAAATGGAGGAGTTAGAGAAATTAGTGAAGGAGCTGAAGGGATTTGCAATCCACAGTAAAAACAACCATATCAACCAACCAGACCCGTAGAGCTCTCAGAGACTAAACCACCAACTAAAGAGTACACATGTAGTGACCCATAGCTCCAGACATGTATGCAGCAGAGGATGGCCTTGTTGGGCATAAATGAGAGAAGAGGCCCTTGGTTCTGTGAATGTTTGATACCCCAGTGTAAAGGAATGCCATGGTGGGGAGGCAGGAGTAGGTTGATTGGTGGGGGAGCACCCTCATAGAAGCAGGGAAAGGAATGATGGGACAGTGGGTTTTTGGAGGGTAAACTGGGAAAGGGGATAAAATTTGAAATGCAAATAAACAAAATATCCAATAAAAAAGAAACTAGAGTATTGGTGTGCCATTTCTGTAAATATTGCGACTCTGAATCATTTCCCATATCCACTGTGCTGCACCAAGCCTTGCAAAATGTACCAGATGCCTAGAAGTGCCATAGTAACTGGCTTTAATTTTGTCTAAGAGCACAGAAAAATAAAACCAGAATAAAGCACTGCCTCTGGGGATCTCATTCTGCTTTAGTTCTTACTCAGGTGTAGGACAGAGGAAATTTTCTTTTTAAAACTGTCTCTCTCTGCAAACCACTCCCTTTGGTTGCTGGAGAAGCAAAGGAAAAAAAATAGAAGGAAGAACAGCATACAACCTATATGCTCTCTCTAAAGGGGTGGTAGCCAGAGGAGTAACAGAAAAGAATTTCTATTTGACATAAATAAGTACTTTTAGTTCTGACTGCTTCCTTCTCTTTTTATTAGACTGGAAAAGAAGTAGTAGGAGGAGTGCATCCTTGCACTTATGTAGCAGATGTGCAGATTTACCTTCATGTGTGTCTTGAACAACTGGAACTGGGAGTTATCCCAAAAGCTGTCACCTGTATGTGGAATATGTTATCTATATGCTATCTAGGCTGCCTTGTCTGACCTCAGTGGGAGAGGATGTGCTTAGCTTCACAGACACTTGGTTTTCCAGGCTAGGGGAATACACAGAGGGTCCCCCTACTCACTCAGAGAAGAAGGGAAGAGGACAATGCGGAAGGGATGCGGGAGGGGTGAATGGCAGGGGCAGTGAGCAGAACGTAAGGTGAATAAGTAAAAGAATGACATTAAATTTAGAAAAAATGACACAACAGTTCGCTGCCTTTTGAAACTTACCTTATGACAGTGTTTCTCAACCTGTTTGTCATGATCTCTTTGGGAGGGTCAAACAACTTTTTATCATGTGTTGCATTTAAGATATCCTACTTACATTACAATCCATAACAGTAGCAAAATTAGAGTTATAAAGTAGCAATGAAAATAATTTTATGTTTGGACGTCACCACAATAAGAGGGCATTAATGTGCTGTACATTAAGAAGGCTTAGAACCATTGCATTGTATGAAAACACATACATGAAACATGGAAATAGTACCCAGATACAAAATTTAGAATCAAGAAAATTATCTCTCTTTTAGTGAAACTAATTCAGAAAGGCAAAACTATGACATTTCGTAAAGGGTAAAATGAAAAAAAGTGATGGTTGTAAACCATACAACAGAGTACCTAATTTATAAAAATATACTATTAGCATAATTGGATAGATAAGTTCCATATACAAGTTGCATTATTGCATACTTTGTTTATATTAATAAATTATCAAGGCCAAATTATCAGATTAAAATTATACCATATGTCAAATAGCTTTTCCTGATGTCAGAAAATATTCAACATGATAGTAGATCACACATTCTTCTAACATATGCAACTTATTCCCCATACACATTATATTTAGGCTACAAAGCAAAACCAAGAAAATAGAAAAAAAAGTGATATTTGTACATTCTATCAGAAGAAAATGTAAAAGAAGTAGAAATCTATGTTATAAAAAAACTACAATAGCTGGGCACTGGCGACCCACACATTTATCTCAGTACTTGGGAGGCAGAGGCAGGCAGATTTCTGAGTTTGAGGCCAGCCTGGTATACAAAGTGAGTTCCAGGAGAGCCAGGGCTACACAGAGAAACCCTGTCTTGAAAAAAAAAAAACAAAAAACAAAAAACCTACAGTAAATAATGCAAATAAATGCAGCTAAAGTATTACAGTTTAGAATGAGGCCTGAGCCACTGAACAAAACAGGAAGGAATTAAAATAATTTTAGAATCATGTGAAAATAGAAATACAGTATGCAGAAATCTGTTGAAAATGTAGAGTATTAGTAAAAGGTAAGCTTAAAATGGTTTCGTTCTCTGTATACAAGGATAGTTCAACAATCCTGAAGCAATAAATCCAAGACAGTGCCTAAGTAGGATTAAGGGCAATTATCTTCGCATCAGCTTCAGTTGTAAACTTGATGCAGTACAAAGAAATTTGGGTTTCAACCAAGTTTGGTCTATAGGCACTATTTTTGGGCATTTTCTTGATTAGTGACTAATGAAGGATGGCCAAGTCCACTGTGGGTGATACCATCTATAATCGGGAAATCCTGAGCTGCATAAGAAAGCTAGTTGAGGAGATGTTATGTAGCAGATGTGCAGCATGATCTTTATGTGGGTCTTGAACAACTGGATCAGGGGTTATCCCAAAAGCTTTCTCTTACCAGAGCCTAGCATGGCTGTCTTATGAGAGGCTCTACCCACAGATGACTGAAACAGATGCAGATAGTTACAGCCAACCATGGAACTGAAGTCAGGGACCCCTGAGGAAGAGTTAGGGAAAATATTGAAGGAGCTGAACAGGATGGCAATCCCAAAGGAAGGCCAATAGAATCAAGTAACCCAGATCCCTGGAAGCGCCAAGAGACAAAGCCACCAAACAAAGAACACATATGTAGTAGGCCTTCTCTGACCTCAGTGAGAAAGGATGCACTTAATCTTGTAGAGACTTGATGCCCCAGGGAAAAGGGATGACAGTGACTTGAGGTAGGGGTAGGGAGGTTGGGTTTGGGGGATGGGGAATAACTCTCTCAGAGGCAAAGGGGTGGAGGACAGTGTGAAGAACTCTTGGAGGGAAGACCAGGAAGGCAAGCAAAATTTGGAATGTAAACATATAAATCAACTTTAAGAAGAAAGAAAGAAAAGAAAGCAGCTTTCCCCAATGGTTTTTCCTTCAGTTCTTCTTTGAACCCTCGTCTTCTCTTAGTGATGGACTGTTATGTAAGGTAAAAGAAATCCTGTATTTCCCAAGTTGCTCTTGTTTGTAGTGCAGATAAGGCATTTGGAAGGTACAGCATACTCTGTTGATAAAAACCCTGAATAAATAAGAAATAGAAAGATCTTGACTATACATGTTATAGGCAATATATTACAAAGTTAGATACTATCATACTGAATGCAAAAACTAGAAAACACTTCCTCTAAAATCAACTAAATAAGCTCTATTCACATCACTCCGTCTTTGCCTTTTATTTGATATTTTCTTTATTTACATTTCAAATGTTATCTCCTTCCCAGGTCTCCTGTTCAGAAACCCCCTATTCCCTTCCCCTCCCTCTGCCTCTATGAGGGTGCTCCCTCACCTATCCACTCCTGCTTCCCCATCCTGGCATGCCCCTACACTGGGGCATCAATCACCCTCAGGTTCATGAACCATTCCCCCCACTGATGTCCAACAATGCCATCCTCTGACACATATGCAGCTGGAGCCATGGATCACTTCATGTGTACTATTTGGTTGATTGTCTAGTCCCCAGGAGCTCTGGTGGTCTGGCTGGTTGACCCCCTGTTGCTCCCCTCCCCCCATGGCATGCAAACCCCCTCAGCTCCTTCAGTCGTTTCTCCAATGCATTTAATACAATACATGAAACTGTTAATCAGAGGAAGCAGGTGAAAAAAAATAGTAGAGTACAAATAAGAAAAGGAGATCAGATCAATGTTTTTTGAAAATTATATCATCCTATGTGTAAGAGACTTGAATAGATCTACTAAATTGTTGATTTAAAAAATACAATTCACAAACCACACAAAACTCAAGAAGAAGGAAGACCAAAGTGTGAATACTTTGATCCTTCTTAAAATGGGGAACAAAATACCCATGGAAGGAGTTACAGAGACAAAGTGTTAAGCAGAGACTGAAGGTATGACTATGCAGAGAATGCCCCACCTGGGAATCCATCCCATATACAGACACCAAACCCAGACACTATTGTGGATGCCAACAAGTGCTTGCTGACAGTATTCTGATATAGCTGTCTCCTGAGAGGCTCTGCCAGTGCCTGACAAATATAGAAGTAGATGCTCACAGCCATCCATTGGGACTGAGCACAGGATCCCCAATGAAGGATCTAGAGAAAGGACTCAAGGAGCTAAAGGGGTTTGTAGCCCCCTAGGAGGGACAACAATATGAACTAACCAGTAACTCCAGAGCTCCCAGGGACTAAACCACCAACCAAAGAGTACACATGGTGGGATGTATGGCTTCAGCTGCATATGTAGCAGAGGATGGCCTAGTCGGTCATCAACAGGAGGAAAGGTCCTTGGACCTGTGAAGGCTCTATGTCTCAGTGTAGGGGAATGCCAGGGCCAGGAAGCAGGTTTGGGTGGGTTGGTGAGCAGGAGGAGGGAGAGAGTACAGGGAGCAGGGAGGGGGGTTGGAGGGGAAACCAGGAAAGAGGATTACATTTAAAATGTAAATAAGGAAAATATCTAATAAAAAATAAAGTAATTAAAAAAAAGGCATGGCTCTATAAGTTCCCTCTCTCTATTGTTGGGCATTTCATCTAAGGTCCCCTGCTTTGAGTCCTGAGAGTTTCTCACCTCCCAGGACTCTGGTGCATTCTGGATGGTCCTCCAGCAGGAAGACAGGACATCAAGTGAGGGCTGGGGTTGCCATCCCACAGTCACAACTCCGACCCATAATTATTCCTGTCTGAAAGAAGTACAGGGATAGAAATGGGGAGGAGCCTGAGGAAAAGTTCTAGTGACAAGCCAAAAGTGGGATTCAGCTCAAGGGGAGGTCCCAAGGCCTGACACTATTACTGAGTCTATGGAGCATTCACAAAACGGAACCTACCATGGCTTCCCTGGTAGACCCAAAAAGCAGCTGAAAGAGTCAGATGCAGATATTTGCACCCAACCAATGGACAGAAGCAGTTGAACCCCGTTGTTGAATTAGGGAAGGCTGAAAGAAGCTGAGAAGGAGGACAATCCTGTAGAAGTACAGCAGTCTCAATTAATCTGGACCCCTGAGATCTTTCAAACATTAGACCACCAAACAGACAGCATACACCAGCTGATATGAGGCCCCAACACACATACTGTACAGGAATGTAGGGTCTGTGTTCATTCAGAGATGATGCACCTAACCTTCAAGAACTGGAGGTCCCAGGGAGTTTACAGGTCAGGTGCGGTTTGGGGTGGGGATATCCACGTGGAGACAGGTGGGTGGGAAGGAGGTATGAGATATGGTACAGTTGGAGGGTGGATGGGGGGGGATAAAATATGGAACTTAAAAATAAATTATTAATAAAAAAGAAAAAGAAATAACTTAGAAAATTTGCAGGATACTAAATCAATAGAAAAGTCAGAACCTTTTAAGTAGAATATTGACAAAATTACCAAGAAAGCAATTAGAAAGACAAGAGTTTTGTATTTTGTTTTTGTTTTTTATAATAGTCTTAAAAATGCTATGGACTGGGCTTGTGAGTTGACACATCAGTTCAAGGTGATTACTCTACTAGCCTGATGATCTGATGATACTACTTCAGTCTCCAAAACCAGCTAAAGAAGTCTACATAGTAGCATAGTTGTCCTCCTGGCTCTAAACATATGTTGTAAGGTACATTCACAAATTCTCTCTCCCTCGCTCTCTTTTATATACACAGAGAGTAAACTATAATAATACAGTTTATAAAACTTTATTTTTGAAATACACAGTAATACCATGAAACAAATGCAAAACTTCAAAATGAAAATTATGAAACACTGAAGAAAGAAGCTGAAGTCAGCAGAGAATAGAAAGACCATCAGTGTTTATAAGTTGGGAGAATTACTTTTGTTGGTGGTGTTGGTGGTTTTGTGTTGTTTTCTTTTTTCTTTTCTTTTCTTTCCTTTTCTTTTCTCTTCTCTTCTCTTCTCTTCTCTTCTCTTCTCTTCTCTTCTCTTCTCTTCTCTTCTCTTCTCTTCTTTTCTTTTCTTTTCTTTTCTTTTCCCTTAGAGCCCGGGTTTCTCTATGGAACAGTTTGGCTGTCCTGGAACTTGCTTTGTAGAACAGTCTGGCCTGGACCTCATAGAGATTCACCTTCCTCTGCCTCTTGAATGTAAGTATTAAAGGCATGTTCCACCATGCCCACCAAGAATTGATATTTTATAAATCATCAAATTACCAAAAAAGATTGATTAATTTATTGAAAACAAATGGAAAATGAAAATATTAACACAGACTACAATTGTAGCCTCCCCCAGCCTGAAGCAGGCTGGTACAGACCTTGTTGGGGCCACCTGCAGTGCAGCTTTCCAACTTGGCTGGCTTCTTTTGAAATGTCAACTGCCCTGAGATTCTGCTACCTGCCAAGAGGCTGAACCTGTCTTCCTGAGACATTCCTGAGTAAGCAACACCCTGGGGACCAAGTGCTGAGGGCATGGCAACAAAGCACCAAGGATGGACTGGCAGGGGAGTGGGGGAGGGGGGGAAGATGGGCCTTCCCCCTTTTAAGCACAGTCTCTTAGTAAACTGCAGGCCTTGATCAGAGAAAATTTATCTTGACCTCATGTTTCTCTCACAGTCCAAGTCTCTTTCAGTCCCAGCCTGCCTTCCAGGATTACTCGGTTCATGTAGGTCGCTGGTCGGCCTCCTACTACAGACTACAAAGGTATTAATAATTATCTGAACATTATATAGAAGCACTTAAATATCCAACATACCTTGGGCTTTCTAGATAAAAAGATCAAGTCCGGAAACATCAGTATTCTAGATTTTAAAAAATGAATTATAAGCCATAGCAAAAAGAACAGCATGGTATGCACATAGAAGCAGATATGAAAACCAATAGAACAGAACGGAAGACCCATAAATAAACCCTTATATGTAGTGATGATATTTGTGACAAAGATGCCCAAAAGATATTGATAGAAGGGAATCTCTTAAACAAATGATGCTGGGAAAGAGAGCATAACATATGTAGAAGATTGAAATGAGACTCCCATCTTGTCCTATGTATAAAAACACCTTCAACCATACTCCAATAGTTTAAGAAAAAGATAAATTTTAGTAATTGAATCCATATTAATAAGCTTCTGCATAGCAAATAGGTGATTAACAGAGTGAAAAAAATTCTTGAAAATCTTTGCTTTTCTACATAAACTAAAATGTTAAAAATGAAAGACATGATAGAGTCAAAATATTTGCAAATACAATGAAGAGGAATTCATTACACTAAGTACAAATAACCAATAGACATATGAAAATGCTAAACTTCTGTAGCCATCAGAGAAATATAATTCAAAACTACATTTAGATTCCATCTCATCCCAGTCAAAATTGCAATCATCAAGAAAACAAAATGAAACATGAAAACAACGACAAATGCTGGCAAGGATGTAAATGAATGAATTATTGTAGAAAACAACATGGAAGTACCTTGAAAAATAAAGCAATAGAATCTCTTAACTGATTCATGTACCTTATTTCTGAATTTATATCAGAAAGAAATAAAGTGAGTATACATAAGTAAAACTCAATTCCGTTGTGGCAATATTCACTATAATCAAGTTATGAAATGAGTATAAGTGCCTATTCTTAGATTAACGTATGAAGAATGTAGAATATATGCATTGCACACACAAATGTATATACAAACACACACACACACACACACACACACACACATATATATATATATACACACATATATATATATATTCATTATTCATTCATAAAGAAGAAAAAAAACCAATAATTTGTGACAAGAATTCAAGCCAGAGATAGTTACGGGAAATAAATGTAGCCATACACTACATGTTTGATTTTGTATCTTTAGTCTGAATAAAGACAATATGAAGGTAGTAGAGAACATACAAATAGAGGGAAATTGGACGAGTTGAGGAGGGTTAGCAATTGAGTTAGCAGTTGAGGAGGGTTAACAATGAAGGTAAAAAGAATGGAAGTTGCAACTGTTTCACACAACATGAAAAGATGACAATATTTCTCAAGCTGAAATAAAATTTAAAAATCATATACTAAGAAAGATTTGTATAGCTAAAGACAAATTCTTCTTAGAAGATTATAGAAAAATAAACAAAGTAAATAACATTTAAAATGAGTAATAAATTATGAAGTGTCATTCTTTGCAATTTCAAGACTTGTTATGGCCTTATCAATCTATACTTTGTGGCCTTAATGGAAGAATTGTCACCTAAATCAATGGAAGACTGTGATACCCCATCAATGTACTCAACCTAATTTATCCAGTATGTTTTTTTTTTTTTGACAAAAGATCAAAAGCATCGGTAAAGAATGAATGTTCAACAGCTAGTGGTGGAGCAATTGGTAAATCTGCATGTAGAAAAGTGAACTTTATTAAAGTTTCAAGTAATACAGAGAAATTAACTCAAATGTATCATTAACTTAAATGTAAAAATATTAAAAATCAAAGTATAGTATTTAGAACAAAATAAAGAAGAAAATCTTTGTTATCTAAAATTAAGAAATCTTTAATTTATAAATTTGGAATAAATGGATAGTTATAGAGTGACCTTAACAAATATAAAGATGAATTTCTGGTCATGAAAATTATTTGTGGAAATATATATGAAAAAAATGACAAATGCTTCATCTTTATACCACATGAAAATTTTTCAGTAGTCAACAATATAAGATATAAAACTACATAGAAATGGGACTTTGAGCAAATAAATGCATAAAATGGCAAATGAAAGATGGCACACAGCATAACCTATTATTAAACTCAGATCAAATCCAAAATGAGACCATTATTGTTCTCTCTAGAGGACTGAAATCAAAGAAAATGGTAAAACAAGAAATTCTACCAAAGTATGTGAAAATTTAGCTTCTACATTGTTGGTAAAAATATACAATAGTAGAGCTACTCTGACATGTTGGCAGTTTCTTAAACCACTAAACATGCAATTATAATACAACTTAGCAAATTTACTGCTGGGCATCCTTCCCAGAAAAATGAAAACTATGTACATGCAAAAATCAGTTCAGGAACGATTATGTCATCTGTTTTTTCAGAATAGCTGAAACTGGAAACAATGAAAATGCCTCCAATAGGTGAGAATAATTCTGGCACATATATTTTCACAACAATAAAAAGAAATAGATGGCTGATTGTGAGATGGATCCCTGGGTGGGGTAGTCTCTGGATAGTCCACCCTTTCTTCTTAGCTCCAAACTTTGTCTCTGTAACTCCTTTCCTGGGTATTTTGTTTCCTATTCTAAGGAGAAATGAAGTATCCACCCATTGGTCTTCCCTCTTCTTGATTTTCTTGTGTTTTGCAAATTGTATCTTGAGTGTTCTATGCTTCTGGGCAAATACCCACTTATCAGTGAGTGCATATCTAATGACTTTTGTGATTGGGTGAACTCACTAAGGATGATATCCTCCAGATACATCCATTTATCCAAGAATTTCATAAATTCATTGTTTTTAATAGCTGAATAGTACTCCATTGTGTAAACGTACCACATTTTCTGTATCCATTCTTCTGTTGAGGGACATCTGGGTTCTTTCCAGCTTCTGGCTATTATAAATAAGGCTGTTATGAACATAGTGGAGCATGTGTTCTTATTACCAGTTGAAACTTCTTCTGGATATATGCCCAGGAACGCAGGCATTATTGCATATGCCAGAAAGATTT
Organism: Mus musculus; assembly: GCF_000001635.26. Taxonomy (NCBI): domain Eukaryota; kingdom Metazoa; phylum Chordata; class Mammalia; order Rodentia; family Muridae; genus Mus; species Mus musculus. The sequence continues at coordinate 132,122,694 of NC_000086.7, forward strand.
TGCTGAAGGCACCCTGTTATTTCTGTCTCATATGAGGCTATGCCAGTGCCTGGCAAATATAGAAGTGGATACTCAGAGTCATCTATAAGATGGAACACAGGGCCCCCAATGGAGAAGCTAGAGAAAGCACCCAAGGAAATGAAGGTGTCTGCAACCGTATAGGTGGAACAACAATATGAACTAACAAGTACCCCCAGAGCTCATATCTCTAGCTGCGTATGTAGCAGAAAATGGCCTATTCGACCATCACAGGGAAGAGAGGCCCCCTGGTATTGCAAATTTTATATGCCCCAGTACAGGGGAATGCCAGGGCCAAGAAGCAGGGGTGGGTGGGTAGGGGAGCAGGGTGGAGGGAGGGTATAGGGAACTTTCGGGATAGCATTTGAAATGTATATAAAGAAAATATCTAATAAAATAAATAAATAAATAAATAAATAAATAAATAAATAAATAAAATGAAATAGGTTATTGAAGTAAAAAATAACTTGACTCAGTGAGTATTAGTGGTTTCCAGGGGTCAGAATAGATATAGGGATGTAGAGATAACAGTGGGTATAAAATGTTAGCACAGGGCATCTACATTGCTTATATCACTTTTACATGTCATGTTTGCAGGAATGTCCACAAAAAAACTAGTTATATGTTAGAATAATGGAAATAGTGCACACTCACAGGGGTCAGGGGAAGTATGCACAACTTGAATGATTTGCATACATCATGAAGATCAAACCATTCATTTGGTTTCAGTATTGTATAATAGTTTTATGCAAGATATCAAATTTATGGGAGTATAGGTAGAGGGTACTCAGGGATTTCTTGTACTTTTCTTTGCAATTCTATTATAAATCTATAATTGTTCTGACATAAAAGAAAAGAAGTAGCTAAAATTTTAAAATAACAATGACAGAACCGTTAAGAGAAAGTTTAATGGTTTTGATATATTTAATATTATTTGAGTAGGAATAAGAACAATCTAATTTATATCAATCCTTAACAAAAAAGAAATATGTGTTCTTTTTCTTTGATAAATATTGGATCACTATATTTTCTAGGCTAGTTTTCAAGGAGCCATAACCATGCAGTAATTTATTTTCTGGATTCTTCTGCAGCTTGATGGCAGTAATTGTACCTGTGTTTCCTAACTCTTAATGTGTTGACCTACTAGTCTAGTAAGTATTAGTTTAGTAAACCAGAAGAATACACAACACTCTATCTATCCTTATGCTCATAAATATTTTGTAGTCTTTACTCCTCATCAAGGAAACTTCCCTTTGAAACAAAGACCACTATAGAAAACTACGACCAATCAAAATGCAGAGTTGTGGATACCAGTTCCAGTAGTGGCATCTGTAAAAACCTTGAACAAGAGGGACTAGACAAATTATGAAAGGCCAATTGATCAGGAGTTTGCTGTGACTTTGTCTGTTAGTAATGACAGAAGCTACACCCATAAAGTGTCACTAACATGACAAGGATAGCTCCAACAGGCAAGCTAATGTTAAAGGGGGAAAGCACAAAAGGCCTCAACACTAGACAAGAAACTATATATTGGCAACTGAGGAAAGCTTTGAGAAGAGGTTGTCCTCCTTAAGGAAGAAGAGAACAAATGATTGGCCAGTGCCAAATGGTCAGTACTGAAAATATGCAAACAAGTAACATTATACATCCTCAACACATTATATTTATGAATATATACACACAGAATTATACAAGCAAACAATAATTAATGTAAAATGAAGCCACACATTTGAAGGGAGGGCAGGGCAATATGAGAGGGTTTAGAGGGTGAAAAGAGAAGGGAGAATTGTTGCCATTATATAATGATCTCAAAAAAAAAAACCCAGTAAATAGATTATAAAAAAGGCATGCATCTAATGGAGGGCATATGAAAATATAATACATATTCTAATTATACCAGTTAATATTACATTTAAGTTTAAAACTTAATCAAAGTCCGAGTAAACAGAAAAGAAAGTAGATATAACGGAGGATCCCGCAATACATCTCCTGGGCATATATCCAGAAGATGTTTCAACCAGTAAGAAAGACACATGCTCCACTATGTTCATAGCAGCCATATTTATAATAGCCAGAAGCTGGAAAGAACCCAGATGTCCCTCAACAGAGGAATGGATACAGAAAATGTGGTACATTTACATAATGGAGTACTATGCAGCTAATAACAACAATGAATTTATCAAATTCCTAGGCAAATGGATGGACCAGGAGGGCATCATCTTGAGTGAGGTAACCCAATCACAAAACAACTCACACAATATGTACTCACTGATAAGTGGATACTAGCACAGAAACTTAGAATACCCAAGATATAAGATACAATTTGCAAAACACACAAAACTCAAGAAGAATGAATACCAAAGTGTGGACACTTTGCCCCATCTTAGAATTGGGAACAAAACACATATGGAAGGAGTTACAGAGACAAAGTTTGGAGCTGAGACGAAAGGATGGACCATCTAGAGACTACCATATCTGGGGATCCATCCCATAATCAGCCTCCAAATGCTGACACCATTGCATACACTAGCAAGATTTTTGCTGTAAGGACCCAGATATAGCTGTTCTGTGTTAGACTATGCAGGGGCCTAGCAAACACAGAAGTGGATGCTCACAGTCAGCTATTGGATGGATCACAGGGCCCCCCATGGAGGAGCTAGAGAAAGTACCCAAAGAACTAAAGGGATCTGCAACCCTATAGATGGAACAACAATATGAACTAACCAGTACCCCGGAGCTCTTGTTTCTAGCTGCATATGTATCAGAAGATGGCCTAGCTGGCCATCAGTAGAAAGATAGGCCCATTGGTCATGCAAACTTTATATGCCTCAGTACAGGGGAACGCCAGTGCCAAGAAGTGGGAGTGGAGGGGGTGGGGGAGCGTGTGGGGGGCTTTTGGGATAGCATTGGAAATGTAAATGAAATAAATACCCCATTAAAAAAAAAGATCTAAAAACAAACAAACAAACAAACAAAAAACAGATGTAGACAGAGGAAAAAAATTGCTCTATACTAAAACATCACTTCAGAGCACATTGACAAAATATGAAATCACAAGGTAGATATTCACTCCACATTAGGGGGCTGTTGAACATATCTTCACTAATAATTCAGACTGAAAGTGCACATAAATTAACAATGGTTTGAGTTCTAAAATATAATTAACTTTGACAGTGATAGGTGCTTGAATACTGAAATATACTTTGAATTGAAAGAATGGAATCATTCACATCCTATTTATCTACAGTGAGAACAAGTTAGAAATAAAAAAAAAATTCAGCATCTCTAGAATAGACTCAAGTATTTGGGGAAATTCAATCATTTGTGGGGCTACCAGAATTATTCTTTGGAAAATCCTGAATTTAAGAAATTTGTTCTATAACTCTAAATTTTATCACATTGCAATTTTCTCATCCAGATGGCTTCACCAATGATTCAAACTCTTAAAAAAGAAATAGCATCAATTTTGCAGAAACTCTTTCACAGAATAAAAATAGAGAATACTTCTGAATTTAATTTATGATACCAGCAACATTTGATAACAAAACATCAAGACTGAAGTTGGAAAACTTTCTGAAAGGGGTCCAACAGTAAATATTTAGGATTTTCTAGTTGTATTATCCTCTATGAAGCTTCTGATGAACTTTAGTTGGATATGGAAGCAGCCCATAGTCAAGGATAAAATGAACAAACCCATGAGTGTGTCAATAAAACCTTATTCACAGGCATTAAATTTTGTGTGCTATGGCTTTCTCACTCCATAGATATTATGACTCATTGTGCCACACCTCTGCCTCATTGGCAAACACTTTGCAACATCCATTGCTTCTTATATCTATTCTTCCTGTTATGTTTAGCTTTCACAGATTTCTTTTGTTGCCCACTCTCCCATGAATCAGCTGTTTCTCTGCATAGATATCTGCTCCCTAGCTCATACTTTGATTTTTCAGTCATGCACCCCTGACATGCAGTGCCACATTCACTGTGTTTGTTCTGACATTTTCATACAAAGTCACTTTTCTATGAACATTATATCCTACACTATGTGTGAGCTCTTAAGGCACCTGTGATTTTTTTTTTTACTAGTGTGACCAAGCCAGCTCAGTCATTCAACAGGGTCTCAAGGAAGGAATTGAGGATTGAAAAAGAAGAAAAACAATTAGACAAAGTTATAACATGACTCCAGCCAGTACTAAGGCTACGGCAGCTTTATTCTTTTCCTGTCTACTTTTATATCATTCTAGGCATATCAAAAAATATGGTCAGTTATTAGATCAAATATAGAGTAATCAAGCGAAGTAGTAAGCAAGGAGATCACACAAGATAGTTATCAAGCAAAGTAGTAATCCAAAGGGTCACATAAGGTAATAAGCAAAGCAGTAAGCAAAGAGATCACATAAGGTAGTAATTCAGCAAAGTAGTAAACAAAGCCGCATGGTCACTGTTTCCAAAATTCTTATCCAAGTCTACTTCCTTGTCTGAGCCCAGTGACAAACACCAGATTCCTAGAAGCTGCACCAAAAGCTCTCAACACTCATTCTTTGACTTGAGTTTATTGTGCCTACGCATTATTGCATGTACAACCTAAGAGGTCCTCTTGTCCCCTGATAATGGCAATTGCAGATTATCTTCAATTATGTAGTGCACATGATACTTTACACTGTTACTCTTTCATGAATAGACTGAGAAAGTGAGAGAACAATAATGTGTGAACATTATTAATATTATCATAGAAGCACAGTATGCATAAGGAAAAGTCTCACTCTCACTTTAAAAAGATGAGTAAATAGCTGGTCATTACTCCAAAGGCTAACATTAAAAAGAGTTTTCAATGTTAACTTCTTTTGTACTTCAGATAAACCAGCTTTCTACAGCTTTCTTGTCTAGAAGCAAGAGTTTAATTTAACTAACGGAAAGGAAAAGGGAGGAAGAAAAGTAAGGGGAAAGATTTGAAAAGAAGCAGTATATTTAAAATGACACCTTAATATTATATTTTTCTTCATAAAAACACAAGATATTATTAGGAATGAGATTAACAATAGAAAATTTCATCACAACCTTAGTGCTGGTACAAAGCAGTGCTTCACAAATAACTATCAATGTACTAAAGCTAGGAGGGATTTCAAAAGTACTTTGGTGCAAATAATAAAGCACAAATTTTTGGCATGCATTTTTCTTCTAGTGGAAAGAATCAAAGAAGGTTATCATTATGAGATTCTTTTCATTCAACTACATACTGATGATATGTGCTGAATATAGGGAATGGAGTTATACCTAATTTTTAAAACATGTGTAGGTATGTAAATATCATTGAAAGTGTTCTTATTTGTAGCGAAAATGGTAGAATTAAATTTTTAAAATTCCAGGAATTCTTTTTTTGTTCGCCTGGTTTTTTTGTTTGTGTTTGTGTTTTTGTTTTTGTTTTGTTTTGTTTTGTTTCTTGAGACAGGGTTTCTCTGTATAGTCCTGGGTGTTGTGGAACTCACTCTGTAGACCAGGCTGGCCTCAAACTCAGAAATCTGCCTGCCTCTGTTTACCAAGTGCTAGGAATTCTTAAAATATGTAAAAATGAAAATAAGTTTTGAAAAAATTTTAATGAGAGATGACATAACCCCATTTCTTTCTCTAATAAAATGATGTCACATAGTAGATAAAATAAGGAAATATAATGGTTTGTTTTGATCAAAGTTAAACTTATAACCCATGGTCACAAAATAGGACTAGTATTTACTTAGTAACAGAATTCAGGTAACATGAGGCATCATATAATGAGAGAAAAGTCTTTCAAACTATTAATCCATTATGCTATTAATTAAACCTTATAGTGGAGTCCTAAACAACTTTTAAGGTCTTACTTGGCCCTACTTCTAAATATTCTATAATAAATATTATATTTCAATATGTGTTTCAGAGAGGATTAATTGTATTGAAATTATAGTAGATGGAGTAGACTATAGAATTGTGAATGACAATTCAATCAAAGCTCATTTCCCACTGAATTTTATGCAAATAAAACTAAGTCCATTTCCAAATGTAAATGTTACCCACTAATGTGTTTATTTTGAATAATTTGCATATATTATGAGTGACTCAAAGAAATGCAACATGTGAAAAGATGTTGAGCCTCATGCTCACTTATAAGAATGAATAAAAGATGGCCATTACATAAACGGCTAACTTAAAAGGATATATGGTAAGTTTTCTCTGTTAATTTTGTTTTCATTTTAGCATTTAAGATAAACTACTACCCCAGATCATGGCATAAAAGCAAGAATTTAATTGAACTGTGATAACTATTTCAATTTATACCATTTTATAGTATATTAAACTTTACTGAGAGAATCTGTCACAAATGTTTAAAAAATTGGGTCATACTTGATTCTAAAATTAGATAAATATGCTGTTTTAAAGAGATTTTACTAAGATACTTTTAAGGCAAAATTTATTGAGCTATATAAAATACAGAAAGAAATGCTCACATATATGCACATACAATTTGCTTCATACTCTAAATTTAACTGCTTTATTGGGGAATAATTGACATTAATTATATATATTTAAAATATGCAATTTGATAGGTTCTACAGATGCATACTCCCATTTATGCATTATCACAGTTAGAATAATATATCTTCCACTTCTTTATAACTCTTAATACTACTCTCAACCCCAAGGAAGCTTTTCATGTTTCCCAACAGTAATACTTACTTGTGTTTTACTTGATCTTTTATTTAAGTGGAAATACACTGTTGTGTTAAAAAAAATAAATTCCAAACATTTGATTTTACCAAATGAAGACTCAGAAGCCAGGTACTGTGGTGAAAGCCTGCAAGCTCAGAGAAGCAGAGAAAGCACCCACTGACTTTCCTACTTCAGTGAAGTCCCAGAAGGCAAACAGCTTTCTTCTTCTCCATGCTGTCTTCTTTTTTTAATTAATTAATTTTTTACACTCCATATTTTATTTCCTCCCTGGCCCCAGTCTACCCTTCAACTGTTCCACATACCATACCTCCTCTCTATGACACCTGTCTCCACGTGGACGTCCCCAGCCCCCACCCAGCTGAACTCTAAACTCCCTGGGGCCTCCAGTCTCTTGAGGGTTAGGTGCATCATCTCTGAATGAACACAGAACCTGAAGTCCTCTGCTATATGTATGTTGTACGCATACCTGCTGGTATATGTTGCCTCTTTGGTGGTCCAGTTTTGAGAGATCTCAGAGGTCCAGATTAATTGAGACTGCTGGATCTCCTACAGGAGAGCCCTTCTCCTCAGATTCTTTCACCCTTCTCTAATTCAACAATAGAGATCAGCTGCTTCTGTCCATTGGTTGGGTGCAAATATCTGCATCTGACTCTTTCAGCTGCTTATTGGGGCTTTCAGGGCAGTCATGATAGACCCCTTTTTGTGAGCGCTCCATAGCCTCAGTAATAGAGTCAGGCCTTTAGGACCACCCCTTGAGCTGGATCCCAATTTGGGCCTGTCACTGGATTTTATTTTCCTCAGGCTCCTCTCCGTTTCCACCCCTATAATTCTTTCAGAAAGGAGCAATTATGGATAAGAGTTGTATCTTTGGGATGGCACCCTCCTTCCTCATTTGATGCCCTCTCTTCCTGTGGGAGGTGGGCTTTATAAGTTCCCTCTCCCACTGCTGGGCATTTCATCTAAGGTCTTTCCTTTGAGTCTTGAGAGTCTATCATCTTCCATGTCTCTGGTGCGTTCTGGAGGGTCACCCCCCCCCCAACCTTCTACCTCCTGAGGTTGACTGTTTCCACTCTTTCTGCTGGCCCCCAGGGCTTGAGTATTTTTCCCTCAGTCAATACATGATCAGGTTCCCCTCTCCCCACTCTACCCCCATCCACTTTCCCTCCCAGGTCCCTCCCTCCCTCCCTCTCTGCCTCCCCACTTGCAATTGCTTTCTTCTCCCTCTCAAAGTGGGACTGAGGGATCCTCACTTGAGCACTTTAGCTTTTTGACCTTTTTGAATTCTGTAGACTATATCTTGGGTATTCTGTACTTATTTTTTTGGGTGGGGATAATATATACTTATTCTTTTGGGGGAATAGTGAGTACATACCATATATGTCCTTTTGGGTCTGAGTTACCTCACTCAGGATATTTTCTAGTTCCATCAATTTGCCTGCAAAACTCAGGATATCCTAATTCTTAATAGCTGAGTAGGATTCCATTGTGTAAATGAACCACATTTTCTGTATCCATTCTTCTTTTGTAGTCAATGCTGTCTTAAATACCTTTTAACACAAAGCCTCTTCTTTCTGTTCACCTTTGTTCACTCCCTATAGTCTGGCTCTTTGCTTTGCCTCTTAACATAGAGTTGACCTTATTTTGCTCTTGAATTAAAGGTGTGTGCTAGGATGGGCCACATCAAAAGCACTTGCTTACAGTAAACAAAAAGTTCTAGGATCAAGTGCTGAGCCATAATTACAAACAGATTCTTAGAGTTCACATTCTAGGAGTTTACAGTATGATCAAATATCCTGTAACAATACATAGTATTTTGTCTTTAACCTCTGGGTTATTTCACTTGCTTTAATGTCTTTAAAATTTATTTAACTCATATATCAAAAAGTTATTGAGCAACATTATATTGTATGGATGCAACAGAATTGGTTTAACCATTCACCTATTGAATTATTCTAAATGTGAGGCCATAAAAAGGAAATTTCTATGAGTATCAATATGTAGGCCTTCCATGAACACAAGCTTGTATTTCTTGGTTTGAATTATCTAGGTCTGAGCTCACAGGACCATATTGTAGCTATGTTGTTGTTGACCATACAACAGTAACTTTTCATCTTCACAGTAACGGCACATGCCCTCAGTAGGTGAAATCAGCTGAATTTGTCTCCCTTTAATGCAATTCTTCAAAATCCTAGTTCCCAACAGATTTTTTAGCATGGACAGAACTCTAATTAATTTGGTTTATTATTCATTTTTTTTTTAACTTTTAGGTCTTAAGCTTTTGAATTTGACATAGCACCATCTTTTAGTTGTTTTTCATATGTCTTAAACTATTGGAGTACTATTCAGAAAGCAGTTTCCTAGATTTAGCTTTTAAAGATTTTCCTTAGGTTAAATAAAACACAGAGCATAATCTCAATCAAAAATGTTAAAGGTTATGACACATAAAAAATAAGTTGTCATGAAGTAGATAATCTCTGATAGTGTCTCAGTTGTCAAGAGCACTTGATGTTTTTGAGAATACTGGAGATGGTTTCTGAACATATACATTATGTGCTCACAATTACCTATAGCTCCACCTCTAAGATATCCAATGTCCTCTTCTAGACTTCAAGGGCACCCAAATACATGTACAGTGCTACTCTCTCCGGTCGAGTCAACTGGACAAGCCGAAAGGCTTAAAAGTCACTCATGAGGCAAAGGAGTTTCAAGGAAGTTCTCCTCCTGGAGGCTAGTGTTCTGTACCCATACATTAATTTTTCATTCCCGAGTTCCAGTACCACTCTAGTCTAGAGTATGGATCCACGTGCTCTCTTTCAGTATTTTCCTATTATAAGTGCTTTTTAAAATTGAATTCTGACATGGCTAAAGCCTTCCGCCAGTGTTCCAACAGTCCAAGGGCATCCTTGACCAAGATCAAGGGTTTAGAATTCAGCAAGATTGTAAAAGCTAAGTCACTCCCTTACACAGGAATTTACCATCACTTAAAAAGAAGGAAGTTTCAGACCAAGGGAGAAACCAGAATAGATACTATAGCAGAGTTACACCCATACACACGTATTTACAATGGCCTAAGGGGAAAGTGGACTATACAAGAGACTAAAATAGGAACTGTGGCAAGGACGCGAAGCCCTTGACTCTGGCTTCTAAGATTAGTGAATTTTAGGTGGAGCCCTTGTTGATCCCAGCTGTTATCAATGTATTCTATCCTGGGTGGTTCCTGTTAGACCTTTTGTGTTTACATTCCTCTGTTTTATGTAAGATTCCGGTTACCTCAATTGTACCTTGCGAATATGTCACCCAACTTCCTTATTGTCCTCTGCATAAAAAGTCTGATGCTCGAGTTGTAAAATTACATTCAGATTCCACACAAACTCTCCTGTGTGTGTGTCTGTCTGTCATTCATCCACGCTTTGCCCACCCGTAGAGAGACCCCCGTTCCACGCAGACACAGGGACCCAGAAGGTCTGCGGCAGTACAGATACAAAAGCATAATTACATTCATGTATATACATAAATTTCAAAAATGTTTAAAAATTGGTCATTGATAGATATAAAAGGACTAATAGCAAAATGACCATGTTATGAGGCCTGTGAGGTAGCTTGATGGGAAATTGTGTTGCCATGCAATCCTGGAGACTTAAGTTTAATACCCACATGCTAGGCAAAGGTGCGTGGAAAGGACTGATTTCTCAAAGTTGTGCTCTGATATTGTGATGTTTTGAACAAGTATGGCCTCCATAGACTCAAGTGTTTGAATGCTTGGGCCCATAGGAAGTAGCATTAAGAAGATTCATGGCCTTGTTGGAGGAAATGTGTCACTGTAGGGAAGGGGAGATTTTAGGTATTCTCTGCTCAAGATATGATCAGTGCCTAAACTCACATGACATCATGAAAGACACCATATAGATGAAATAGCCATGAACAAAAAGAGTGATGTTAAAATCATTGCAATACTTGATTTCAAATTATAGTATAGTGTCATAGTAACAAACTCTCTCATGGTACTGGCACATAAACAGACAAAAAGACCAAAAGTTTATAGAGTCTGAGGTTCAGAAATAAATCCAAGGAGGTACAACCATCTGATTTTTGACAACAACATTAAAAACATACACTAGAGAAAAATGGCTTATCCATAAGTGTTACTGGAAAACCAGGATGACTGTCTGCATGGAGAACGATTAAACTATCACTTCCGTTACAAAATGTAGCCAACTAAAATGGACCAAAAATCATAATGCAAGTCTTGTTCTTAAATTTTAAATTTTATTCATTTCCCAAAGCATTATATATAAAATAATTTTATCTTCTAAATGTAAATTTTTCAATATCTATAATTATCATTCAGTCGCTAGGTTATTTATACTGCTTATTATCATTTATTGTGGCTTGCTTTTTCATACCTCCTGTAATGAATTTTTATTGGAGATTCATTTTGTTTCAGACTTGATCTAGGAATTCTTTGCAACTTTTATTAAAGTGTGTTATTCCAGAGATTATTGAGACTTTATTTTGCCACGATGCCAAGGAATGGCTTTGTTATTACACTGGTCATTTGCTTGGTGGTTACAAGCTATTTGGAATATGTAGATTCGATCTCCAATGGTATGTGTGAGAAAGCTTTTAAATTAGGAAATTCAGGAAGGTACACAGACATAGCTCAATACAAGTTAGACCTTCTGGGCATGGAGCTTAATGTAGAGATCTCTGATAAGACTTTACTTGTCCTTGGGTCCTTGTCTGTCCAGCCTGTTGCATCAGGCTCTTATATCAGAAGATTTTCATAAGATTTATGAAAATACAGGAAGATTGCCTCTTTTCTTGCTTTAAAGGATAGGACTTCTTTATAAAATAAAAATTGTAACTATTAGATAGGATTATTTTATAAGTGTTTTGTCTGCATGTATGTATGTTCATAATATTAGTGCCTGATACTTGACAGAGATCCAAAGAAGGAATCAGATTTCCTGAAACCAGAATCATAGGTGGTTGCAAATCAACATAGGGTGCTGGGAAACAAACCCATGCTCTTGACAATAGCTGAAAGAGCTGCTGATCTATCTCTCAATACCTGAAAGAATATGTTGTTTTTTCTGTTCTTTTTAGATATTGAATAATTTAATTGTTTTCTAGGCTTTGATGTGGTTAAAAGATGATTATTAGCTTTTATTTCTTCAGTTCAGTGATACTGAGCAAAGCCAGCTGTGGGAAACTGTTCTTGTAATTTTAGCACTTGGAAGATAGAGGGAAGTTCCAGTTAAGCTTGAATTTTTAAGACAGGAATTCCTGTCGTAAAATTAAAGTACAGTGTGGAAGATATTTTTATCTGTTTTACAACAATGATCCACTGGATTGAAGAATTCATTCAAAATTAAAATAATTGCAATCTTCTCAAATTATTCTTAAAAATATGGTGGTGGAGTGGGCAAAACCTGTTCTTAGATAACTGTACTATGGATGTCTTTATACTACTTAATACTCATCACTCATTGTGCCCCATGTTAGAAGCTTATGCAATTATTGTATTGCATGAAAGCATGAAAATTAATTAATTAATATTTGTACATATGTTATTTGAGTGTATTCTAAAAACACATTTTTTTAATTTTAAGAAAGAAAATGTTATACAAATAACTGGATAGCACAAATTATTTAAAATATACTTCACAGGAAAATAGAGAATTCAGCAAAACAATTTTTAGGTAATTTAAAATTTAATTTTGATGGTGGTTTTATCTGTCTTTTTATGTACTTTATTTTTGTTTTTACATTCTTTTCTGTGTTTGTCCAGTTTCATATGCCCTGCACTATCCTCAGCTCTTTGCTGGAGGACTCTATTTCTCACTTCAAAAAAATATTACTATGGTGCTATCTCTACATCTTTCCCTCACTTTCATCCCGAATCCCTGTGCTGTACATCACCTACCTGATTTAAATATATCAGAGGTACTTCCTCTCAGGGAAGGATTATTGTTTATGCTTCCCTTCTTAACACTTAACCACCTAAAGGTCCCTTTATAGTTAATCGGTAGTTTTATAACATTTTAGGCCATTACCCAAAGAGCTTTGGTCTCATCATTGCTCTTATTGCTTACAATCCCTATATACATGCTCAGCCTAGAGTCAGTAGTTTATCTACAATGTGTTTTTTCAACTCTACTACATTCCTATTGTAATAGTCTTATTTTATCCTGTATCATTTTACTTGTTCTAATATACGAACTGATAAAGGATGCACTGGCTACTCTTGACTACCTAATTATTAAACTGAAAGCAGGGATTTCTTACTAAAATAATTATGACCATATAACTGATCTAACTTAATACCTTCCAATGATAAAGACCTCCAATTTACTAGAGAATGAAAGCCAAATCTTTAATGCATTTAATGCAATGTGTACAGGCCTTTGTAATTCTGTCATAGTAAGTGATGTTTACTGCCTTATAAAATGTTTTTACTTTTGATAACTAAATTCTGAATGGATTGAATTTCTACAGGTAGGCAATCTCTTTTCGTATTTATGCTTCACCCAGATGTTCCCGGTGATAACAGAGTAAGAGATAACTCGATAATATCAACACTAGGAAATGTACAGTGGTACTCATGACATTCAGTACAAAATGGATTTTATTTCCTTAAAACTTTGTGCTCCTACATCAAAACCCAGATTGTTATTACTACCTCCATGATGTTTTCTAAGGTTTTTTTTTTTCCTTTTCAGTTGTAGCAAGCATTTAATCAATTATGTTGCATGTTTCTTGCCATTATTTTATATACTTCATTTTTAAAATAATTTTAAATTTTTAAAATTAAAGTATAATTTCATTATTTCCCTTTTCCCCCTTTGATCATAAGTATATATGCATAGTATAATTTTATTCATAATGTAATATATATTTACATGATATATTTGTATACAATATATAATTGTATGACCATATACATAAAATAACATATTCCATATAATTTAATTAATAATATATATAAATATTATTTTATTTATACATTCATATAAAATATCATATAATATATACACATGTAACAGATACATAGACACACACACACACACATATATATGTGCTAATATATATGTGTGTGTGTGTGTGTGTGTGTGTGTGTGTGTGTGTGTGTGTACCACTTTCTTTTTTTAATTAGATACTTTCTTCATTTACATTTCAATGTTATCCAGAAAGTCCCCTATACTCTCCCCCCACCCTGCTCCCCAACCCATCAACTCCTGCTTTCTGGCCCTGGCATTCCCCTGTACTGGGGCATAGGATCTTAACAAGACCAAGGGCCTCTCCTCCCATTGATGGCCGACTAGGGATCCTCTGCTACATATGCAATTAGAGACACAGTTCTGGGGGGTACTGGTTAGTTCATATTGTTGATCCTCCTACAGGGTTCCTTTAGCTGCTTGGTTACTTTCTCTAGCTCCTTCATTAGGGACCCTGTGTTGCATCCAATAGATGACTATGAACATCCACTTCTGTATTTGCCAGGCAATAGTGTCTGGGTTTGGTGGTTGTATATGGGATGGATCCCCCGGTGGGGCAGTCACTGGATGGTCCTTCCTTCCATCTCAGCTCCAAACTTTCTCTCTGTAACTCCTTACATAGGTATTTTGTTCCGCATTCTAAGGAGGAATGAAGTATCCACACTTTGGTCTTCCTTCTTCTTGAGATTCATGTATTTTGCAAAGTGGATATTCTAAGTTTCTGGGCTAATATCCGCTTATCAGTTAGTAATATCATGTGTGTTCTTTTGTGATTGGTTTGCTTCACTCAGGATGATATCATCCAGATGCATCCATTTGCCTAAGAATTTCATGAATTCATTGTTTTTAATTGCTGAGTAGTACTCCATTGTGTAAATGTACCACATTTTCTGTATCCATTCCTCTGTTGAGGGACATCTGGTTTTTTGTTTTTTTTTTTTTTTCCCAGCTTCTGGCTATTATAAATAAGGCTGCTATGAACATAGACGAGCATGTGTCCTTATTACAAGTTGGAGCATCTTCTGGATATATGCCCAGGAGAGGAATTGCTTGGTCTTCCGGTAGTAGTATGTCCAATATTCTGAGGAACCACCAGCACCCACCTGGCAGATCACAACTGTTTAACTACATTTCCAGATGATATGGCACTCTGGCACAGATATTCAAGCAGAACATCAATTCACATTAAAAATGTGTATCCCAGATATAGCTGTCTCTTGTGAGACTATGCTGGGGCCTAGCAAACACAGAAGTGGATGATCACAGTCAGCTATTGGATGGATCACACGGCCCCCAATGGAGGAGCTAGAGAAATTACCCAAGGAGCTAAAGGGAACTGCAACCCTATAGGTGGAACAACATTATGAACTAACCAGTACCCCGGAGCTCTTGACTCTAGCTGCATATGTATCAAAAGATGGCCTAGTAGGCCATCACTGCAAAGAGAGGCCCATTGGACTTGCAAACTTTATATGCCCCAGTACAGGGGAACCCCAGGGACAAAAAGGGGGAGTGGGTGGGTAGGGGATTGGGGGGGTGGGTATGGGGGACTTTTGGGATAGCATTGAAAATGTAAACGAGGAAAATACCTAAATAAAAAAAATGTGTATCTTTAAATAAAACAGCAAGCACTACACTTTATGTTGATTTAATTTAGAATAAGAACAATGCTAAGAATAATTTTTATGTGTTGATTGTTCACATAATAGAATTAAGAATTGATGTCAAGAAAAGAGATCAAACCTGTGAATAAAGGTTTATTGTTGCAAAATACTACAATTGAGCATGTTAACCATTTTGGGAGCAACTACAAGCTTCTACAAAACTTGTATTTATATTGGTTAACCTACTACAACAAGTAAGAAATAGAACACACTAAATTTTTTAATGAAGGCATTCAAAAACAACTATAAATCATACATCTCTCTTTTTTACCATTTTACCAAAATTACATGTGTATAGCTATTTATGTCTGAAAATTATATATACATATATATGCACACATGCACACACATATATAGACATTAATGCAGTTGGTAAAACTCTTTGGTCTGTGAGTTGTTTATATAAATTTGCATTTATGCAACAGAGTGTTCTGCTCTGTCCATGAGAGTCATAAAATATAGCCTCTACTCAGCTTTAGACTAATCTCCCATAATCATAAAATTAAATTGATTGAGATGTAAAAGCACAGTTCTGTAAACACAGAAATAAACACTAATTCTTCTGGTTCTATTAGTTGCTTGAATAATGTCTTTTTATGTACTCTTGTTTAAGTAGCATTATAGAAAAACCCATGTACTATTAAAGTACGACTAGCTAATAAATAATATATTACCAGAAGAAAAATTATCAACAAGATTAAGCATCAATTTGGTTATCAAAACATTAAAAATACATGATGATTAAAAGGATGACCAGTAATTGTTGCTATGATTAAGAAATACTACAAAATTAAGAAAAATAACGGGAGACTAAAGTGTTCAAATTATGATTTAGGTTCACATAATGTCAACCAGCTTAACAAATAACTAAATCATGAGACAAAACTGAATGTTGGCCCAAAGTTTTTAATGGCTCTAGTTCTCTTTTATTACCTGTTACCTTTGCTCCCAATTTCTGTCACTAACTGCCTGTTTCTGGTTGTATTCCAAGATGTTAATTTTAATATACAAAAAGCTCATTGTGCTAGGTATTTTAGGGTTTGGAATTTTGCTGCATATCAAAGATTATGTAATCAGTGGTAATAAAATTGAAATTGTTAGTGTGGATAGGATATGAAGTAGACATATCATAAATAGAATTCCAAGTACTTTTCATACACTGAAACAGTGCTAAGTCCACATGGTTAATGAGGTCTTGATTTAAAAGGTTTGCAAATGAAGTCTTTTGTTTTATATTCACTAACAAAGTGCATGATTATTTGCAATGTCTATAAAGACAGGGTACAACACACTGGAATTAAAAAAAAAAGAGAGAGAGCATAAAACTCCAAACTCCTCTTCTATCTTTTGATTTATAAAAATGATTTAACAAAGCCTGTTTCTATTGTTACCTCATTATAAAAGATGTTAGAACATCAAAAACTACATCCAATGTATTATCATTAAACAAAACATTAGGTTTTTGGCAATTTCAATAATTTCTTGAGGTCATTCTTCTAAATAGATTTGAACTTGTTAGGTTTTACAGCTTAAACGACTTTCCCATCATGTTTTTAGCTGAGCAGTTAGTTTTGCTTGAGGCAAATCAATGCAAAATCATCTGCTGGAATGTAAAGTTTTTTTCTATATACATTCACAAGAGACGAGTTTGAAACACACTTGATTTGGTATACTATAAAATCAAATGGTTATCATAAGGGTTATGCTCCTTTGTTCCTCCAAAACCATACTCTGCTTATTACATCTGAATGCAGAATAATTTTTCAAAATCAATAGCTTAGGAATGATTTTTGAAATATTCAAGTACAAGGATCTCTTCTTAAAATGGGAAACTTTAAAAAATCAAGACCTAATTATGAATGTAAATCTAATTCACTTTTAAGCTTACCATATCTTTGAACATTAAGGAAAAATGTTTACCTAAATTTAGACTTAAGTGGAAAACAAAATGATTCAATTTATTTTTATACTTGCACATTTTATACTTGCTATGTAAGATAGCATATTACAACTCAAATTCACAGTGAGACTCAGTCATAAAAGGAATGCTGAAAAGGGAAGCTTAAAAATGAACATAAACTGAACAAATAATTCAGTGTCGGGAATAGAGAAATGAGCATATCCAAATAAAGCAGGCCAATGGCCTCCTTTATAAAATGAGAATTCATTCCTTCATTTGTTTCTGTTTATCACAGACCTATATATCTTTATTTTATAGAATATCACCTCAGTAGTCAGGGGATAATTATAATGACATTTTAAGATGCTTAGAATTAATTCTAGACACTGTTTTAATCGTTTAAGTTGTTGATTTAATTAATCTTTATAACTGACTTATGAAACAGATAGTATATTGCCCTACTTCTTTAGATATGGAATGTGATGCTTATAACAATTCTTTGCTTTAGTGTTAGAGTTGGAAATTAAAACTAAATTGGAATTTTAACAACAGAAGAATGTTTCCAGAAACATAAGAGGTTAAGAGTAGTTATGGTTTTACTGAATATTCAAAGTGCAGCCATTGATTTGCTAGTGAACATATCAAGTGATTTACACATATAAGAAAACACATTCATACCTTCTTGGAACTCATATTTGGAGGCCATATGTGGTATATATACATGGAATTTTCTTGTTTCTCTGGACTGTTGAATTTTCTTTGGTGGAGAGGGATAGAGATTTCCTTCACAGGTATGACCATTATGCAATTCCTATTGTCTTGTGACAAGCTCTCACTCATGTTTCTTTTGGGGAAGGAGTTTAATTTGTTTGAGAGTTTGGGAGATGGCTCAATGCAAAAAGTGCATGTTACACAACAATGAAGATATGATTTTTGCAGCTCCAGCAACCAGATACATCTATAATGTGAGCAATGTGGCAGAGGTTAGTTGGTCAGCCAGTCAAGCTGAGATAAGAAGCTCCTGGCAAATACAGAAGTGGATGCTCACAGTCATCTATTGGATGGAACACAGGGCCCCTAATGGAGGAGCTACAGAAAGTATCCAAGGAGATAAAGGGGTCTGCAACCCTATAAGGGGAACAACAATATGAACAAACCAGTACCCCCAGAGCTCATGCCTCTTGCTGCATATGTAGCAGAAAATGGCCTAGTCAGCCATCATTGGGAAGAGAGGACCCTAGGTCTTGCAAACTTTATATGCCCCAGTACAGGGGAATGCCAGGGCCAAGAAGTGGGAGTGGGTCAGTAGGGGAGCAGGGCGGCAGGGAGGGTATAGGGGGCATTCAGGATAGCATTTGAAATGTAAATGGAGAAAATGTCTATTTAAAAAAAATTGAAGAAAAAAAGAAGAAGAAGAAGAAGAAGCTCCATGCTAAGTGAGCTTCCTGTCTCAAAAATAAGGTAGAGAAATGATCCCTGTTTGTTGATTCCTCTGGAGCAAGCCAAGCTCTCCTGTGAACCCTGCCATCCCAGGGGCAACATCCATTCTCCCCTCACTTTTCCCACCTTCATCAAACCGGATGAGCCTGAACCATACAGGTAAGCTTTCATTCCGCCACCCATCTTCTGAGCTAGCTGGGTCCTCTGGGCATGTCAATCTGCCCTGAGCAGCCTGCTAGCCCAGGCAATCCTGCATTTTCCTGTCACTTCTCTGCACATCTTCATTGGACCTGTGGCTCCTGAACATACAGAACTATAGTGCCTTAAACATACAGTTCTGTAGATCTGTAACCATACAAACCAATAATACCAATCTGATGCCTATCACACAAGGACCGTGCAGGTTTCCCCTTACTCTCAATTTCTACTACAACAGAAACATCCAAAGTCCAATGTAATCCAAATAGCAAAGGACTTAGAAGGAAAGACAATCAACAAAATACAGGACAATATGACACCTTCAGAGCATAGCCACCCTACTACAACAAGCCCTTGATGTCCTAATACAACCAAAGCACAAGAAAATGACCTTAAATCCAATCTTGAAAAAGATCATTGAGGCCTTAAAAGAAGAAATCCCTTAAAGAAATATAGGAAAATACAATCTGATAGAGGTCTTTAAAGAGGAAACAAATAAGTACCTTAAAGACATACCGGACAATACAATTGAGCAGGTGAAGGAAATTAAAAAAACAAAACAAAACAAAACAAACAAACAAACAAACAAACAAAACTGTGCAAGACCTAAAAGATTAAGTAGAAGCAATAAAGAAGACAAATAAAAAAAATGTGGAAAGTACCCTTCAATGCATTGGTCCATGAGATAATTTCCTGAACAGAATGTCAGTGGCTCAGGCTCTAAGATAAAGAATTGAAAAATGGGACCTCATGAAACTGAAACACTTCTATAAGGCAAAAGAGACTGTCAGTTGGACAAAAAGGCAGTCTAAAGATTTGAAAAGGATCTTTGACAATCCTACATTTGACAGAGGGCTACTATTCAAAATTCATAAGGAACTCAATAAGTTAAACACCAACAACTCAAATACCCTAACTAACAATGGAGTACAGAACTAAACAGAGATTTCTCAACAGAGAATTTGTCTCAAACAGCCAAAAAACACAGAAAAGAAGTGCTCAAAATCCTTAGTCATCAGTAAAATGCAAATCAAAACAACTCTGAGGTTCCATCTTACACTCTTCAGAATGGCTAAGCTTAAAAACTCAAGAAATAGCACATGTCTGGCTAGGATGTGGAGCAAGGGGAATGTTCTTCCACTGCTGGTTGGAGTGTAAACTTGTACAACTCTGGAAATCAATATGGCAGTTTCTCCAAAAACTGGGAGTAGTTCTACCTCAAGTCCCAGCTATACTACTCCTGGGCATATGCCCAAAAAGTTGTTCCACCATTCCACAAAGACACTTGCTCAAATATGTTCATAGCAACTATGTTCATATCACCTTTAGTTGTAATAGCCAGAAGCTATTATAAAACAAACAAACAAACAAACAGATGCCCTTCAACAGAAGAATGAATAAAGAAAATGTGATGCATCTACATCTATTCACCTATTAAGAACAAGGATATGGTGAATTTTGCAGGCAAATGGATGGACCTCGAAAATATCATTGTGAGTGATGTAACTCAATCCCTAAAGGATATGCATGCATGGTATATGTGTATATTAGCAATAAAATACAGGATACTCATGCTATGCTTCACAGAACTAAAGAAGCTAAATGAGAAAGAAGATACAAGGGAGGACTCTTGAATATCACTTAGAAGGGGGAACAAAATAGTCATAAGAGGGAGACATACAGAGTAACTGCTTGGTAGAGGATGGAGAGGAGAATGGGAAGTTCAAGATCAGGTGTGGGGAGGGACAAAAAGGAGGACCAAATGGACATGAGAATTATTGGAAATCTGAAACTGACAGGAGTGTGGAGGGAGATCATCTCTAGGATGAGACAGAGACTTAGGATAAGGGAGACACCCAAGAATCAGTAGAGGAACACTTAGCTGAGATTTGCAGCATTGGGGATATAGAACCTAAAGAGACCACACCCTTTAGTAGGTAGGAACCCTAGTGGAGCAATAGGAACCCCAACCCACCAACAAATTTTTTTGACCCCAAATTAATCCTGTTTACAAGAAATACAGGGATTGGGGATAGATCAGAGACTAGAGGAATGACCTACCAATAATCAGTCCAACTTAAGACCCATCCCATGGGCAAGCACCAATCCCTGACACTATTAGTGTTACTATTATGCTTACAGACAGGCATCTAACTTTGCTGTCATCTGAGAGGCTCCACCCAGAAGCTGACACAGACAGATGAAGACACTCATAGCCAAACACCAGATGAAGCTTGGGGACTCCTACAGAATAGGAAGAAGGATTGCAGGCCAACAAATAGGATAGGAACTCCACAGAAGAACAACAGAGTCAATTAACCTGGATCCTTGGAACTCTCAGAGACTAAACTACCAAGCAAAGAACATACACATACGCCTCCCTACACACATGTAGCAGATTTGCAGCTTGGTCTTTAGGTGGGTCTGGAACAACTGGAATAGGGGCAGGGAATATCCTAAAATCTGTTCCCTGTCTGTGGGATGTGTTCTTCTATCTGGGCTGCCTTTTCTGATATCAGTTGGACAGGAAGCACCTAGCCTTTCAGAGATTTGATATGCCAGGGTTGTAGGGTTACTCAGGGGGCCCCACCTGCTCAGAGGAGAAGGAAATGAGGAATGGGGGGGAAGGATTGTCAGACAGGAATACCAGTATGTAAATGGAATAAATAATTGGCTTGGGTGTCTTCTGTCTTCCACAACGCACATGTAGACATGGATACAATGCACATACACAAGCAAACAAGTCCAAAGATTGATTGATAACTTCTTTTAAAAGAAATGGGAATGGAGTTACGCTCAAAGCAAAAGGTCAGTGTGGAAAATAGTATAGCAGTCATTAACTGAAGTACATTTAGTATGTTTTGAGTATATGGGACTATATGTAGATTGATATAAGCTGATAATGCACAGGTGAAGTTATCCAATTGGAAGTAGGTATAGTGGCTATTCCTGGTTGTCAACTTGACTCTATCTGGAATGAACTACAATCCAGAATTTGAAGGCTCACCTTTGCTCCTAATCTGGAGGCTGGGAGATAGAAGTTTCTGACCTGGATCTTGGCATGGAGATCTTGAGGCATAGTGGCTATGAATCCCAGAAGATTAAGACAGGAAGATCTCTGAATTTGAGGTCGTCTGCGACAAAGTATGTCCCAGATCCAGGCATGGTGGGCCACACCTTCTAACTGGAGAAGTACATAAAGACATTGGAAGAAGGAAGATTGATGCTCTTCTTTGCCTGCTTGCCTTGTGGGACTGAGCAACTGCTAGATTCTTGGACTTCCATTCACAGCTGCTACTGACCTTTGTTGGGGAGTTGGACTACAGACTGTAAGTCATTAACAAATTTCCTTACTATATAGAGACTACCCGTAAGTTCTGTGACTCTAGAGAACCCTGACTAATGCAGTAGGTATCTCAGCAAGCACTTAAAGCAGTTTTGGATAAGAAGGTGCCATGATACTCCAGAAACAGAGAATTTGAATTATAGTAACAAGAGAGAAGAGAATGAGAATATGAAAGTAGATGTTATAAAAATAGTCTCCTTATACTTTTCTACCAAAGCCGCTGAACTCAACTAAATTATATCTTGACCCAAATTTAACTTCAATACATTTATCTTTCCATTATTATGCAGTCTGAAACATTTATTGGTAAAGTAACATCAGTTTCCACTGTTCTTTAGGAAGACTAGTTAACACAATGTAAACGTGAGCTAAATGCTCATTATTCTTCAGAAAGGGCTTTTGGCTATTCTAGGTCAAATAACCAAAAACACCTAAGTCATCATTTATTGCCTGTTTTTGTTTTTTATCATGCTTCTCACTGTCAGAGTTACATTATTTATGTGTTCATAATCTATTATTTTCCACTGAAATGTGACACTGAAATACACTTAATTTTTCCCATAATAGGATATGTCTGACACCCCTATGTGCTCAATACAATATCATATATTAATATAAACTATAAAGTACTCAACATTGCATTTCCATTCATTTATTTATTCAAACTCAAATTAATGAACTGTCATTTACCTTCAGTTATACTAATTTCTTCTAGTTCTTAATGTTTCTTAAATTTCCATAGTATGTTTTTCAAATTTATTAATGTCTAATTAGAATATAATAAAATTAATCCATTTTCATTGTGAAGTTTAATATGTTTTGACAAACATATTCACTTGAATAAGCACCAAGCCAGTTATTGTCTTTTTCAATTAGTTGTCCCCATCCTGAAATAGTGGTAAAAGTGACAGTACAGATTTTCATAATTAGAGACTAATTTTACTCCTTCTCAGTCTTCAAGTGAAGTATGTATTCTTTGTATCTGATTTATTTTTTTATACACTAGTGGGCTTATTTTAAAAATGTTTTTAGTGAACACAAGTTTTCGTTTATTTGTTCAGAGGCCTCTGAGTAGGCTTGCTCAATAAGGAACTAAAACAGTCTCCCCAAATGGTTATAGTTTATGTGCTAACAACAATATATGAAACTACCATCTGTTCCTCATCTTCACTACCATTTCATGTGGCTACATTTTAATTTTTATACACTCCAGTCCATTCTAGTGCATGAATAATAATACCACAATGTGATTTCATTTCATTTTTCTAAAGAGCAAAGATGTTCAACATCTTTTCATGTACTTATTGCTCATTTCCTCATCTTAATTTGTACAAAATCTGTTCAAATAATTGCCCTTTAAATCACTAGATTGTTTCTGTAAGACACATAACAACATTCCTCCAAGTTGTCTATATCGTAATCCTAAAAGCCCATAAATACCTTATATTGCAAATAAGTTGTCAGATGTGATTAAGTTAAACACTTTATCATTTGCATATTATTCTAAATTATTCCAAAACACCAATTTAGTCATGGTTCTTATAACAAGAAGAGGATCAGTGTTAGAGAAGTTGTGATCATAGAGAGAGGAGACATTGATTATATTGGAGATGCTATACTGATAGCTTTAAACATGGGGTAAGTTATAAGGTATAATGTCTTATTCAATATGTGTATATAATTTGTAATGGTCAGATTATGGTAATGGGCATTTCCATTGTTTAAATATTTACTATATATTTGTATTGGTGCATTTTATATCTGCATAACCAGCTATGTTGAGATAAATTATTTATTATTGTCAAGTATGGATATTCTACAATGTTACAGAGTATTAGAAACACTTACGCTTGTCCAATTGATCCCATGTAGAAATTAAAGACCTACTTTTCTATTTTAAGATATGTTATTAGCTCATTTAATGTTCTATTTTTGATTATATTTGGTACATATCCACCCTCCTCTGCTATGTATTCAGCTTTGTGACCTTGTTTTTGAAAACCAATTACGACCATTTTGTGTTGCTCATATTTCACATATTCTTGGGTGTGCGGCTTTCCACTGAAGCATGGTCAACTCAATAGTGTCTAGAATCTTAGAGAAAACTGGTTCTCCACTCCCAGAAGCTAACAATTCCCAGTAATTCCATGGCTATGTGTCTTAGGGTTTCTATTTCTTTGACTAAACATTCTGACCAAAAGCAACTTTGGTTGGAAAGGGTAATATATCTATATCTATATCTATATCTATATCTATATCTATATCTATATCTATATCTATATCTATATCTATATCTACATCTACATCCACATCCACATCCACATCCACATCCACATCCACATCCACATCCACATCCACATCCACATCCACATCCACATCCACATCCATATCCATATCTATATCTATATCTACATCTATATCATCTATATCTATATATCTTTTACATCCACATCACAGTTCATCCTCAAAGCAAGTCAGAGCAGGATCTCAAGGCAGAAGTCTGGAAGTAAAACTAGATCCACAGGCTAGGGAGTAAAGTTCCTTGATTGCTCATCTTGTTTTTTTATACAGTCACGGACCACCAGGCCAGTGTTGGCACTACCTACAAATAGATGGGCCCTATCAATCATCAATCAAGAAAATTCACAAAAGACTTTGCCACAGAACAATCTGGAGAGGTTATTTTGTTAATTGACATTCCATCTTTCCAAATGGCCCTGGCTTGTGTCCAGCTGACATAAAATTTAGTAGTACACTATACGTGGGATTTCATGACCCACTCTTATATCCATGCTGGTGTTGCTCTGTTTTGGATTTGCACAGTTCATGTGCATACTATTGCCCTTCTATGACTAAAAGCTACTCACTCCTTCCTTGTAATTCTACACTGCCTCTTTCTTTCATATTGCTTGATCTTTCAGTTATACACGAGTATTACCTTAACTCTTAATGATTATCACTGTTCTCATAGAACAATATGTCTCTCAATCCTCATCTGAGAAGTTACTATTTGTAGTAGATGGTTAACACAATGAAGAACAACTGACCATGGTGTAGAATATAAGAGACTGTAAAAATGTTTAAACCTGAATAGAAATATATACCTCACCTATGCTTCCAAGTATCTCTGCTTTCTCTTTTATTTTTAACATGTTTTTCTACTTTCCTTTTTTATTAGCTACCTTTTTAATTGCTGGGATAAAACATTATGACCAAAGCACCTTATAGAAGAGAGAGTTTATTTTGACTTGTGGTTTCATGTTGGGGGAACAAAGGCATAGACACAGGGTCAGCCATGGTGGCAGAAGCTAGGAAATTAAGGCTTCACATCTTGAATCATGTGAAAAAACCAGAGATAGCAAACTACAAATGCCCTAGTTCTTTAAACTCTCAAATCTTGCCTCCAATGACAGACTTCCTCCAACAAGGCCACACTCCCTAAGCTTCCCCAACTAGCACCACCAAATGGGGACAAAGCACTCAAATGTTGAAAATTATAGAGAATGTCTCATCTGAACCACTCTCTTTTTGCAATCTTTTTCAAGTTTAACATTACAAAGATGTCCTACTACTTTTTCACATATCATACAAGCTTTGTGTTTTGCTTTTCTGTTCATTCTGAGTTTAGTTCTATAAGCAATATAAAATAGTATATGAAATGCTATAGATAATATGCACATAACTAAGTGTGGATATGTTCCAATAAAGTGTTTGAACACTAAGACTTGATATATTTTCATGTGTCATAATCTTTATCTTTTTTCAGAATTAAAATGTAAATATAAAAAATATTTTTAAATCTCATAGGCTATTTTAAAGTGAATGAGCCACAGTTAGGACGATCCTCCTTTGTGACTAAATTGTGAAAATTAGTTATAAATGTCAATTCTGTTTTCAACATTGCTTTAAGTAGTCATACATATTTTGTAACATACAAAGATGATTCCTTTATATTTAACTTACATATTTTTGGTTTTGGTGGTTTACATTTCTGTCATTTTGATTTTTCAACAACTATCCTCTCCATTCATCCAGAAAAAAAGTTTCTTTAGCATTTTTATAGTGAAGGTCTATAAGAATTATGTTAAAATTTTTGTGCATGAAAATAATCCTAGTTTACCTTTATACCTCAGTATAATTTTGTTTTATGTGGAACTCTGAGTGCAATTCGTATTTTTGGGTTTTCTGGTTTTGTGATTTTTTAGATACTTCTAGAAAGATGTCACTTGAGATTATTTTGGGTTCCTTTGTTTCAAATGATAATTTCATCGAGTGGTTAAATAAATTTTACTGAACATGTAAGACTTGAGTTTTTATAATTTCAAATTGTCTTCTTCGCCGTGCATGGTGGCACATGCCTTTAATCCCAGCACTTGGGAGGCAGAAGCTGGCAGATTTCTGAGTTTGAGGCAATCCTGGTCTACAAAATAAGTTCCAGGACAGCCAGAGCTACAGAGAAACCCTGTCTCAAAAAACCAAAACAACAAAAAACAAACAAACAAAAAACAAATAAAAAACAAAAAAACAAAAAAAACAAAACCAAGCAAACAAACAAATTTTCTTCTTCATCTTTAATGTTTACCAAAATGTCTGATATATATGTATGTATATATCATACTATTCATTGTTGGTTGGGGTTTATTGAAACTTGTGAATCTAATTTTTTTCAAATGCAAAAATTTTGTATTTTCAAATACTGTCATTAAAATTCTCTTCTAGTTTTATTCTCTTCAAATTGCATGAATGTTAAAGAACTTGATGGAGCTTTATAATTTCTCAATTTCTTTGGTGTTTCTATTTTCAATATTTTTTGTCGTCTTAGTTTTTGTATCAGATAATTTACATTTCTCTAGCCACAAATTCACTGATAATTTTTCTGTCATCTGTTTTCAAGACTTTCAATGAATTTGTCTGTTTGAGATACTGTATACTTAAATTCAAACAATTTTGTTTAGATTTTTTCTGTTTTTATCTTATCCATTTTAACTTATTATAGGTCTAATATATTTTGAGACCCAGAATACATATATAATAGCCAATTTTAATTACTGTACATGATTGCAACAACTTGACCATACATATTTTTTAAGTTCTTACCTTTTTAATTTTTTGATAGTTTCATATAAGCATATATGTAACCATATTCATCCTTCTTTCTTCCTCCTAACTCCTTCCTGATACAGTCCTACCTTTCCAAACTCTTTCAAATTTGTATCTTTTCTTTTATTAATTAGTCACTTAGACTAATTTGTGCTTCCTATGGAATCCTGTGTGGGGCATATCTCTACTAGAGCATGATTGATCAAGCAGAGTTCATACCCTTAGAAAAAAACCTTCTTCCTCTCTAAGAAGCTATCAACTATCCATAATTCCACAGTAAAGGGTATTGTCTCATGAATCCACTCCCCCACCCATGCTAGAATATTGACTGGATCTTGTGTAGGTCTATGAAGGCAACGAAAGCTGATGTGAGTTTATGAGTACAGTGGTCCTGTTTTGTCCAGAAGACACAGTTACAGTCTGGCTCTACCAAACCCTTGGCTCTTAAAATATTTCTGACAGTCTTCTGAGATACTTTATGAGTTTTAGAAGAATGGGTAGGATATGGATATACCATTTGTGACTGAGAAATCCACAGACATGAATTCTTTGCATTTTGACAAGTGGTATCATTCTGTTAATTGTGTCTATGGCACAGAGACTTTTGTGGCAAGATCTGAGCGCTACTCTATATCATAAGTAGAGATACATGAATTTGGAGGGCTGTTTTATACTATATTGATTAAAAAAATAATACTAGTAGTTTTATCCCTGGGACCCAGGAGCTCCCCATCTATTGAGTAGTGGCCAGATTTACAGTACCAGGTATGTATTTCCTCCTGAGAGTAGTCCTTAAATTGAACCAGGAAGCAGTTTTTTACTCCCTTGACATTCCTGCCTCTATAGCACCCATGAGAATATTTTGTGATCTCTTCATTTTTGTAGCTCACAGCATCACAGTTGTGTAAGACTGTTAACAAATGTTATTCCTATCAACCTATGTAGCACCTCACAGGGCTATGAAAGTTAGCCAGCAGGGATAGAGCTCCACAGTCAGGATCAATTTGATTTTTCCATGTCTTGTAACAAAGGTGTGCGGGGGGGGGGGGGGGTTAGCAACAGTTTTACCACCAAGCCATTATGGGCAAACAAGAACAATGACAATAATCTGTGTTGCCTTGGGATTTTCTAGAACATTTTCTAGTCAATTTTAAAACCTTCTTACACAGAATTGGGGGAATCTGTCTTCTGACTTTCCTGCCTTATAGATGTGACCACTCACTTTCCATACTAAAATTTTATTTTGTTTTAGAGAGCCAGTGAAATTGAATTTTCTATCTGAATTTTATCTACGTAACATAACACAGATTGGATACTGATTTTTATTCTTAAAGATATTAAAACCAGGTATGTTTATCAGTACAGTATCATCTTCCAAACTTTAACATCTAATTAAAAATAATTTAAGTAAATGTGTTTTCAAAGCAGTATAGTTCCACTAGAAAGTAATTACATCAAAAAAGGGTATTTCTGTTTTTTATAAATTAAACTTTGTTTTGTAACAGGATTATAGGAATGTTAATTTGTACATAATGATTTTATTTTCCTATATAAAATTTGAAGTAAATGTTGATAGCCTGTCATATTCCTGAAAGAACAGCTCTAATGATCTAGGCTGCAAATGTACTACAATGTACTAGGAACAAGAACCAACTGGACATCTTTACTCCAAATCAATAAATGTCTTTAAAGAAATAACTGGAAAGAAACTGAAAGAGATTCTAAATTTTGTTGCCTTAGGTTAGTAGTGAAAAATTTGATACTTTATCTTGATGGGCAGGTGGCACTTAGCAAATTATTTCAAATTCATTGTTCTACAAATTTTATTCTAGACATATAGTAAATTATTTAAAATATAATCTCATTAGATTTCAATATAGATTAAGATAATAAAATAGATTATTGTGAAAACTTGCATGGTCAGGAATTAGCTTAGAATAGAACTCCTCAAAATTGTCCTATGATCTTCTCATATGCTATAGCACACGTGCATCCATTTTCTTTCAATAAATGAATATAGTAAAGGTTTGTATAAGAAAAAGTCAAACCTTAGCCAGCAATTTGAGATCTAGAACTTATTTCAATGGGTATGTAAACACATTGTCTTCAGCATTTTCTCAGCTTCCGATAATTTGGTCTACTTTTTTCCTAGTTAGATTGTCTAAATCAGATTGGCCTGTTACCATATTTGCAAGTAATGGAGATGACTGTTGATTCATATGGAAAAGTCTAGCCTATTATGGGAGATGATATTAATTGTTGGGCATATTGGTCTCTGATAAGTAGGAAAACTAGTCATGCCATCCTGGAAGCCAGCAAGGAAGAAGCATTCCTACACGTTTTCTGTCTTGACTTCCCACCCTACTTTGCTCAATGATATATTTCTACTTGAAAGTATAAGCAGAAATAAAACTTCTCATTCCCTGGGTTATTTTTTTTCATTGTATTACTCATTGCAAAAATACGAAAGCAATCTGGAATGCTGTTTGTTGATGTAAATAATTTTCTACACATCTTCAAACTTGGACCATGTGCTGGTAAGTTTTATGTCAACTTGACACAAGTCAAAGTTATCTGAGAGGAAGAATCTTTGATTGAGAAAATGTCTCCATAAGATGCTGGATATAGAGAATTTCCAAAATTAGTGATCAATGAGGAATGGGCCAAGCCCATTTTTGGGTGTTGCAATCCCTGGGGTTGTAGCCCTAGGTTGTATAAGAAATCAGTCTGAAAAAGCCATGAGGAGTAAACCAATAAGCAGAAACCCACCAAAGCCTCAACATCAATTGTCTTCTACCTTCAGGTTCTAGCCATGTTTAAATTCTTGTCCTGACATCCTTCAATGATGGACAGTGATAGGTACGTGTAAGCCAAATAAACCACTTTTCTCCCCAACTTGCTTTTGGTCATTTTTTTTTAACATAACAATACTGATTCTAACTAGGTCAGTCTTCTTCTTGTTTGTTATAAAAATCTTCAGGTAGTTAAATGGAATAGACTTGAAGACCCAGAAATGAACCCACACACCTATGGTCACTTGACCTTTGACAAGGGAGCTAAGACTATCCAGTGGAAAAAAGACAGCATTTTCAACAAATAGTGCTGGCATAAGTGGCAGTTATCATGTAGAAGAATGGGAATCAATCCATTCTTATCTCCTTGTACAAAGCTCAAATCTAAAAGGATCAAAGACCTCCACATAAAACCAGAGACACTGAAGTTAATAGAGGAGAAACTGGGGTAAAGCCTCGAAGATATGGCCACAGGGGGAAAATTCCTAAACAGAACAGCAATGGCTTGTGCTGTAAGATCAAGACTTGACAAATGTGACCTCATAAAATTGCAAAGCTTCTATAAGGCCAAAGACACTGTCAATAAGACAAAAAGGCCTCCAACAGATTGGGAAAGGAGTTTTACCAATCCTAAATCAGATAGGGGACTAATATCCAGTATCTACAAAGAGCTCAACAGGCTGGACTCCAGAAATTCAAATAACCCCATTAAAAATGGGATTCAGAGCTAAACAAGGAATTCTCAACTGAGGAATACTGAATGGCTGAGAAGCACCTGAAAAAAAATGTTCAACATCCTTAATCATTAGGGAAATGCAAATCAAAACAAACTTGAGATTCTACCTCCACCAGTCAGAATGGCTAAGATCAAAAATTCAGGTGACAGCAGATGCTGGCAAGGATGTGGAGAAAGAGGAACACTCCCCCATTGCTGGTGAGATTGCAAGCTTGTACAACCACTGTGGAAGTCACTCTGGTGATTCCTCAGAAAATTGGGCATAGTACTACCGGAAGATCCAGCAATACCTCTCCTGGGCATATACCCAGAAGATGTTCCAACTGGTAATAAGAACACATGCTCCAGTATGTTCATAGCAGCCTTATTTATAATAGCCAGAAGCTGGAAAGAACCCAGATGTCCCTCAACAGAAAATGTGGAACATTTACACAATGGAGTACTACTCAGCTATTAGAAACAATGAATTTATGAAATTCTTGGGCAAATGGATGTATCTGGATGTATCCTTAGTGAGCTAACCCAATCACAAAAGAAGTCATTAGATATGCACTCACTGATAAGTGGATATTAGCCCAGAAATTTAGAATACCCAAGATATAATTTGCTAAACACAAGAAAATCAAGATGAGGGAAGATCAACCTGTGGATACGTCATTCCTCATTAGAACAGTGAACAAAAAAAAAAAAAAAAAAAAAAAAAAAAAAAAAAAAAAAAAACCATGAAAGGAGTTCCAGAAACAAAGTTTGGAGCTAAGACGAAAGGATGAACTATCCAGAGACTACCACAGCCAGGGATCCATCCCATAATCAGCCACCAGACCCAGACACTATTGCATATGCCAACAAGATTTTGCTGAAGGGACCCTGATATAGCTGTCTTTTGTGAGGCTATGCCAGTGCCTGGCAAATATAGAAGTGGGTGCTCACAGTCATCTATAGGATGGAACACAGAGCCCCCAATGGAGAAGCTAGAGAAAGCACCCAAGGAGCTGAAGGGGTCTGCAACCCTATAGGTGGAACAACAATATGAACTAACCAGTATCCCCAGAGCTCATGTCTCTAGCTGCATATGTAGCAAAAGATGGTCTAGTCGGCAATCATTGGGAAGAGAGGCCCCTTGGTATTGCAAAGTTTATATTCCCCAGTACAGGGGAATGCCAGGGCTAAGAATTGGGAGTGGATGCGTTTTGGGAGTGGATGCGTTGGGGAGCAGGGCTGGGGGAGGGTATAGGGAACTTTTGAGATAGCATTTGAGATGTAAATAAAGAACATATCTAAAAAAAAAAAAGAAAAAAATCTTTTCCTGGGCTTTCTTAATAAAAGATCCTCAGGGATTGCCTTCCTTTTTTTAATTTCTTGATTGAGGCTTCAGCAGTAGTGGTACTCTTTACTTCATTCAATGATTCTCCTAAAAAATCTGAAGAAAATGTCTGCATAGTGAAGTTAGTTATTTTTCAAAAAGAGTCAGAGTAAGTGTGATAGATAAAGGATAATGCTGTCATTGATACGTCAAAATCTTTCTCCAGAGGGCAATGTGCTTATGATGCTTGCATTGTAAAGTATTAATATATCTGGCCCCACAGCATCTAAATGTCAGTAGTAATCCCAGTGTTTATTGGAAAATGCATATTCTCAAATATCTCTGCAGCTTAATAACTCCCTGGTGTATGAATCACTGGTAACCTCTGTACTTGTCAACAAACAATAATTGAGTCATTATTCTTTAAAATAAATCAAATTCAATTAATTCTCACTGCAAACCACATAATACTCATTACTCAATCTCTGTTGA
Organism: Mus musculus; assembly: GCF_000001635.26. Taxonomy (NCBI): domain Eukaryota; kingdom Metazoa; phylum Chordata; class Mammalia; order Rodentia; family Muridae; genus Mus; species Mus musculus. Next base: position 132,155,383 of record NC_000086.7, read on the forward strand.
AAAGTACATGTGTACTTCTTAAATATGACCTCTTATTGCCTGTTGGGCATAGGTATTGCATATATTATTTAATCAATGATAATTGCTATTGGACTGATAGCATGTGTGCCATTTGGCTATAGAAAGTCAAGGGGAAATTATGGTTAAACTTATTCATCTCCCTCTATTACAGGTAAAATGAAAATTGAACAGTGAAACTGTAACTTCTTGCTGTCATTTTCTAGATGATCAGCATCATTAATGCAATATTTTTAGGCTACATATTTGTTATTGGCCATCTTTTCATTGCAATTCCTAGGACTTCAAGTCAAATTGTTTCTAAAGTTCTCTAGGATCCTTTTTTCTTTCAATTACTTTTCCAAGTTCATAAGATCTGAACTTTTAAATGGATAATAATTTAAGCATTAGGTCATTTGAAATTATTACAACCTAATATGGAACCCCACAGGAAAACTTGTTCAAATATTTCTAGTGTTGTATTCAGAAGAAATTTCTTTTTCTTTTCAACTTTAAATAAACAGCGCAGATTCTGAGTTTTGCCAGGAAAGTAGCCAATGAGACAGTTGCCTTTGGTTGGAAGATAAACTTACCTGCTGGTCCTTTATCAGCCATCATGCTATTGAAGCTAATGTTGCTGGTCAGGAAATATGTGTTTTACAATTAATATGATTTGATGTTATTAACCATTACATTATAAATTTCAATTCATTTCAAAACACAAGATTAAACAAATCTTCATGACTGTGAATGGTAAGTAAAAAGGTTAAGAGACTATGCCGGGCCCTAGCAAACACAGAAGTGGATGCTCACAGTCAGCTATTGGATGGATCACAGGGCCCCCAATGGAGGAGCTAGAGAAAGTATCCAAGGAGCTAAAGGGATCTGCAACCCTATAGGTGGAACAACAATATGAACTAACCAGTACCCCTGGAGCTCTTGTCTCTAGCTTCATATGTATCAAAAGATGGCGTAGTCGGCCATCAGCGGAAAGAGAGGCCAATTGGACATGCAAACTTTATATGCCTCGGTACAGGGGAACGCCAGGGCCAAAAAATGGAAGTGGGTGGGTAGGGGAGTCGGGGGCGGGAGGGTATGGAGGACTTTTGGGATATCGTTGGAAATGTAAATGAGGAAAATACCTAATTAAAAAAAGGTTAAGAATCAAAGCCTATTTCCTAGCTTTTATTGGTATGTTCATAACCAAGAAAGATGTCATATTTAATAGTGAAAATTCAAGCAAATAAATATAGCATGGACCATTATTTTGAATAATTCTTTAGAATAAACTAAGTATACATCATTATAGGGAAAGAAATTTGATAGAATTCCTTAAATTTAGAGTAAAGACAGTAGTTCATGCATGCTAAAAATGATTGATTATTGTATTCATTGCTTCAAAGACTTCTAAATCACTCCATTTTTAGTTACAATAGAAAAAGAGAAGCCATCATATCACAAAATATTGTAGAATGTATCTTCATTTATTATTATTATTATTATTATTATTATTATTATTATTATTATTGCTAAAACAAGTTACCAAGAACTTAGTGGCTTACAATCACACTGATTTTTGGCACATGACCTTGTAGGTTGGCAAGCACTATGTCAGTACTCATTGAGCTAAAAACAGCTGTTAGCAGCATGTCTTCCTTTTCTGGATAATTCAGGAGACAACTCATTTATTAATTTACTTATTTCAGTTTCTAGAAAGTACCAGCATTCCTTGACACTTTGTGTCTCCGTCAATCATCAAAGCCTGTAGTGTATCATTATCTGACCTTTATCTGACACTGACTCCTGTCTTTCTCTATCAATAAGAAAGTTTGCATCCAAGTACATCCAGGAAACATAGGTTCAATACTTTATTAAACATTTCAGAATTAATCATATCTTCCAGATTGCCTTTACTATACAGGGAACATATCTAGCTGAAGGAATGAATATGAATATTTTTTTCAGATGGAACATTATCTTTACTACAGAATAAACAAAGGCAGACTATATGGAAACACTTTTCTTGGGATGTGAACAGACCCCGTTGATAGATCATTTGTATAGCATGTGCAAATTATTTAGATCAATTTCAAGCACCACAAGAGGAAAATAATAATATAAAGAATAATGTCTGTGGTTGAACTTTTCTGTAATTTTATTTTCAGAAGTTGGAATATGATAAACTATTTCCCAGCTCAGACTTATTATTTTGAGTTTTAATCTATTAATTAACATCTACTAATCATTCTCATGCATGGGCCATAGTGTGATAGTTCAGCATATGTTTATAATAGGTTCTAATATAATCAAGGTAATTAGCACTTCTTTTTTTCTCCATAATTTTTTGTGATTGTGATCTTAAGTTTCCACAATTCTAGTTCTTAATATATCATTTAAAAAGCTGTCATGATGAACAACACTCTTCTCAATGATACCTTGGTCAAGGAAGGAATAAAGAAAGAAATTAAAGACTTTTTAGAGTTTAATGAAAATGAAGCCACAACGTACCCAAACCTTTGGGACACAATGAAAGCATTTCTAAGAGGGAAACTCATAGCTCTGAGTGCCTCCAAGAAGAAACGGGAGAGAGCACATACTAGCAGCTTGACAACACATCTAAAAGCTCTAGAAAAAAAGGAAGCAAATTCACCCAAGAGGAGTAGACGGCAGGAAATAATCAAACTCAGGGGTGAAATCAACCAAGTGGAAACAAGAAGAACTATTCAAAGAATTAACCAAACGAGGAGTTGGTTCTTTGAGAAAATCAACAAAATAGATAAACCTTTAGCTAGACTCACTAGAGGGCACAGAGACAAAATCCTAATTAACAAAATCAGAACTGAAAAGGGAGACATAACAACAGATCCTGAAGAAATCCAAAACACCATCAGATCCTTCTACAAAAGGCTATACTCAACAAAACTGGAAAACCTGGACAAAATGGACAAATTTCTGGACAGATACCAGGTACCAAAGTTGAATCAGGATCAAGTTGACCTTCTAAACAGTCCCATATCCCCTAAAGAAATAGAAGCAGTTATAAATAGTCTCCCAGCCAAAAAAAGCCCAGGACCAGACAGGTTTAGTGCAGAGTTCTATCAGACCTTCAAAGAAGATCTAATTCCAGTTCTGCACAAACTTTTTCACAAGATAGAAGTAGAAGGTACTCTACCCAACTCATTTTATGAAGCCACTATTACTCTGATACCTAAACCACAGAAAGATCCAACAAAGATAGAGAACTTCAGACCAATTTCTCTTATGAAAATTGATGCAAAAATCCTCAATAAAATTCTTGCTAACCGAATCCAAGAACACATTAAAGCAATCATCCATCCTGACCAACTAGGTTTTATTCCAGGGATGCAGGGATGGTTTAATATACGAAAATCCATCAATGTAATCCATTATATAAATAAAACTCAAAGACAAAAACCACATGATCATCTCATTAGATGCAGAAAAAGCATTTGACAAGATCCAACACCCATTCATGATAAAAGTTCTGGAAAGACCAGGATTTCAAGGCCCATACCTAAACATGATAAAAGCAATCTACAGCAAACCAGTAGCCAACATCAAAGTAAATGGAGAGAAGCTGGAAGCAATCCCACTAAAATCAGGGACTAGACAAGGCTGCCCACTTTCTCCCTACCTTTTCAACATAGTACTTGAAGTATTAGCCAGAGCAATTCGACAACAAAAGGAGATCAAGGGGATACAAATTGGAAAGGAGGAAGTCAAAATATCACTTTTTGCAAATGATATGATAGTATATATAAGTGACCCTAAAAATTCTACCAGAGAACTCCTAAACCTGATAAACAGCTTCGGTGAAGTACCTGGATATAAAATTAACTCAATCAAGTCAATGGCCTTTCTCTACACAAAGAATAAACAGGCTGAGAAAGAAATTAGTGAAACAACACCCTTCTCAATAGTCACAAATAGTATAAAATATCTTGGCGTGACTCTAACTAAGGAAGTGAAAGATCTGTATGATAAAAACTTCAAGTCTCTGAAGAAAGAAATTAAAGAAGATCTCAGAAGATGGAAAGATCTCCCATGCTCATGGATTGGCAGGATCAACATTGTAAAAATGGCTATCTTGCCAAAAGCAATCTACAGATTCAATGCAATCCCCATCAAAATTCCAACTCAATTCTTCAACGAATTAGAAGGAGCAATTTGCACATTCATCTGGAATAACAAAAAACCTAGGATAGCAAAAACTCTTCTCAAGGATAAAAGAACCTCTGGTGGAATCACCATGCCTGACCTAAAGCTTTACTACAGAGCAATTGTGATAAAAACTGCATGGTACTGGTATAGAGACAGACAAGTAGACCAATGGAATAGAATTGAAGACCCAGAAATGAACCCACACACCTATGTTCACTTGATCTTCGACAAGGGAGCTAAAGCCATCCAGTGGAAGAAAGACAGCATTTTCAACAATTGGTGTTGGCACAACTGGTTGTTATCATGTAGAAGAATGCAAATCGATCCATACTTATCTCCTTGTACTAACGTCAAATCTAAATGGATCAAAGCACTTCACATAAAACCAGAGACACTGAAACTTATAGAGGAGAAAGTGGGGAAAAGCCTTGAAGGTATGGGCACAGGGGAAAAATTCCTGAACAGAACAGCAATGGCTTGTGCTGTAAGATCGAGAATTGACAAATGGGACCTAATGAAACTCCAAAGTTTCTGCAAGGCAAAAGACACCGTCAATAAGACAAAAAGACCACCAACAGATTGGGAAAGGATCTTTACCTATCCTAAATCAGATAGGGGACTAATATCCAACATATATAAGGAACTCAAGAAGGTGGACTACAGAAAATCAAATAACCCCATTAAAAAATGTGGCTCAGAACTGAACAAAGAATTCTCACCTGAGGAATACCGAATGGCAGAGAAGCACCTGAAAAAATGTTCAACATCCTTAATCATCAGGGAAATGCAAATCAAAACAACCCTGAGATTCCACCTCACACCAGTCAGAATGGCTAAGATCAAAAATTCAGGTGACAGGAGATGCTGGCAAGGATGTGGAGAAAGAGGAACACTCCTCCATTGTTTGTGGGATTGCAGGCTTGTACAACCACTCTGGAAATCCATCTGGCGGTTCCTCAGAAAATTGGACATAGTACTACCGGAGGATCCAGCAATACCTCTCGTGGGCATATATCCAGAAGATGCCCCAACTGGTAAGAAGGACACATGCTCCACTATGTTCATAGCAGCCTTATTTATAATAGCCAGAAGCTGGAAAGAACCCAGATGCCCCTCAACAGAGGAATGGATACAGAAAATGTGGTACATCTACAAAATGGAGTACTACTCAGCTATTAAAAAGAATGAATTTATGAAATTCCTAGCCAAATGGATGGACCTGGAGGGCATCATCCTGAGTGAGGTAACACTTTCACAAAGGAACTCACACAATATGTACTCACTGATAAGTGGATATTAGCCCAAAACCTAGGATACCCAAGATATAAGATACAATTTCCTAAACACATGAAACTCAAGAAAAATTTAAGACTGAAGTGTGGACACTATGCCCCTCCTTAGATGTGGGAACAAAACACCCTTGGAAGGAGTTACAGAGACAAAGTTTGGAGCTGAGATGAAAGGATGGACCATGTAGAGACTGCCATATCCAGGGATCCACCCCATAATCAGCATCCAAACGCTGACACCATTGCATACACTAGCAAGGTATTTAGCTCATTTACATTTCCAATGCTATACCAAAAGTCCCCCATACCCACCCACCCCCACTCCCCTACCCACCCACTCCCCCTTTTTGGTCCTGGCGTTCCCCTGTACTGGGGCATATAAAGTTTGCAAGTCCAATGGGCCTCTCTTTGCAGTGATGGCCAACTAGGCCATCTTTTGATACATATGAAGCTAGAGACAAGAGCTCCGGGGTACTGCTTAGTTCATATTGTTGTTCCACCTATAGGGTTGCAGTTCCCTTTAGTTCCTTGGGTGCTTTCTCTAGTTCCTCCATTGGGGGCCCTGTGGTCCATTCAATAGCTGACTGTGAGCATCCACTTCTGTGTTTGCTAGGCCCTGGCATAGTCTCACAAGAGACAGCTATATCTGGGTCCTTTGAGCAAAATCTTGCTAGTCTATCCAATGGTGTCAGCGTTTGGAAGCTAATCATGGGATGGATCTCTGGATATGGCAATCACTAGATGGTCCATCCTTTCGTCATACTTCCAAATTTTGTCTCTGTAACTCCTTCCATGGGTGTTTTGTTTCCTATTCTAAGAAGGGGCAAAGTGTCCACACTTTGGTCTTAGTTCTTTTGAGTTTAATGTGTTTAGCAAATTGTATCTTATATCTTGGGTATCCTAAGTTTCTGGGCTAATATCCACTTATCAGTGAGTACATATTGTGAGAGTTCCTTTATGATTGGGTTACCTCACTCAGGATGATGCCCTCCAGGTCCATCCATTTGGCTAGGAATTTCATAAATTCATTCTTTTTAATAGCTGAGTAGTACTCCATTGTGTAGATGTACCACATTTTCTGTATCCATTCCTCTGTTGAGGGGCATCTGGGTTCTTTCCAGCTTCTGGCTATTATAAATAAGGCTGCTATGAACATAGTGGAGCATGTGTCCTTCTTACCAGTTGGGGCATCCTCTGGATATATGCCCAGGAGAGGTATTCCTGGATCTTCCGGTAGTACTATGTCCAATTTTCTGAGGAACCGCCAGACTGATTTCCAGAGTGGTTGTACAAGCTTGCAATCCCACCAACAATGGAGGAGCGTTCCTCTTTCTCCACATCCTCGCCAGCATCTCCTGTCACCTGAGTTTTTGATCTTAGCCATTCTGACTGGTATGAGGTGGAATCTCAGGGTTGTTTTGATTTGCATTTCCCTGATGATTAAGGATGTTGAACATTTTTTCAGGTGCTTCTCTGCCATTCGGTATGGGGCTCAGAACTGATTTACTAGTTTTAATGTAGTAAATATTTATGTTGTTCTAGCAAATCTGTGGTTGTAGACTCCTTTCTAAAGTCTATCACTTCACTCACTTCAGGAAGCTGTATACATTTCTAGTACCAAGCATGATTTTTCTCATATGGAGTGGGTCTTAAGTCCTATTAAACAGCTGTTGGTTGCCACTGACAAGTCAGTACATCTTCTTTAACCTTAATGCATATTTTCATATATTAAAATTAATGTATTTATTAGAACTATTAGAATTAAAATTCCCTGTATGTTAACCAACATTTATGCCATGTCTAGGTTTAATATGAATGCTTTTATGTCTCTTGGCAGTATGTTTTGCTTCTGAAATTACAATTTTGCAATTATTTGATATTTTATTTTTTTTGTAATTTTTCAAAAGCCAAATCTTTTGAGTAGGACAGTAGAAACTGAGGTCAATGATTTTGATGGCAGATATCATTGCTTTAATATTACTTAGGAAGGTGCTTGCTGTTAATTTGGAGAAACACTTGGCCCTCATTTCTTCACCTCTTTTCTCAGCTTCCTTCTGTCTATGTTCTTCTATAGAATTAATATACTAGTAGTTCTGTGGTTCATGTTATTATAATTAGGAATTGGGATGGACTTGTTGCTATGGTTACTCTTTTGTAGGCTTTAGGCTCTACATTCTTTTAGTGATACCTTGTGTTTAGAGTGGAAACTGGATTTTAAGGATGATTTTATCATTATGTGTTCCTCCCTCAGCCATTGCCTTTCCTTTATGTGACTTCTGTGTCTCAATTTTGCAGCTTTTTATAACAGAGACTGCAAGACTTCTCCATTGTTCTGACTGAACCCCAGCTTTAGGCCAGCAGTGTTTCCCTAGTTTCCAGTAGAGGCTCCTTTCTCCATGTTCCCTGCTCCTAAGGCAGTGATTCTAAAACCTGCATGTATTTTGCAGCTCACCCCAGAGGTAGCAGGTTGTTGTTTTTTCTCATTTCCTTTGTGATCCCCTAAGGACAATGGTGTTTGTTGGTCTTTTCTACCTCTACTGCGTGCAGTAAAATCTTTTGCTCCCAGGGCTGATGAGAAGGAAAGTCCCCATGGAGTTTTGTACTGTTCTGTCAGGATCTGCTGTGCCTCATTCCCACTTCTATACTTCAAGCGAGACTTTCTTGGAACTTTAAAACTTTTTAGCAAATTTCTAGTTGAAGCATGAAGCAAAACCCTGAAAAAGAGTATATACTCCTCTGTTTGAAACCCCAAAGGCTTTTACATTGCAGGCCTCTGTTAATTCTAAATCAGGCATCCTAAGAAAACTCAGAGATTTCAGGGGCTGCCTCCTTCCCTTGTCAGTCAGTGCCTTGTCTGTCTCTCCCTGCAGACATGTGTGTTTCTTCTGACTGACTTTCAGTATGTTTTCAACTTTCCATGTTTAGCAGTCTGATGAGTTTCAAGAAAAATTTCAAATTTGCTCTTTTTGACTTTCACCTTTGTAAAGTTGGGAGTGTAGATCCTTCTGGTCGTTTTTACACACACCTTCTTTATACTTAGCAGAAATATAATTCGAAATTGCCACTTTGAAGCAAAAGAAATCTTTTTTTTCCCTTTTGCTTGAGTCAGAGTCACTTTATAAATTCCATAGACAACTGTATCAGAAATACTTATGTGCTGACAAAAAATAAAAATCATCAGTCTACTGCAAACTCAATAACTCAATAAAACTGAAAGAGAAGACCAAGAATAAGAACTTCATTAAAAAGTCCCACATTAATCCTATGTACTCAGAAATGAGAGAGGCTTCGGCAAATAAAGCAGATATAAGAGGAATGTTCAAGCAGCTATCTGTTGATTTTTATTTCCAAATTTCTGTTTTTCTGTCTTTCTAGGTTTCTTCTTAAAGGGGCATGGCAAGTGGCATGAATGTATCTCTTACCACAGAATGTCAGGCGTACAGGAGATAATAGCAAGCCAATCTGAAAATCAAGACTATTTCACTGGTTGTTGAGCCACATTATATTAGTAATAAAGATGAATATGCTTTTTCAAGTGATATATTTTCAGGGACATAGATAGAAATGGAGTCTGGCTTGCAAACACCAGAATACAGTCTAGGATTCATATAAATTTTATTGGATTCACTGAGGAGTCAGCTTATATGCGTTTTTCTACAAAAGCAAAACATGGTTGCCCAAAGTAAACTAATTAAACTGAAAGAAGGGGAGGGCACGTGGTTTCTACAGTAAACAAGAAATTTCTGAATTTTTAAATTAATTATCTGAAAGAACAATATCCCAAGAATTTTGTGGTCATATCAATACAAGTCCATTCTCAAATTATTCTTCATCCATTCATTTACAGAGAGAAATACTGTGAATGATGGGGAATGAGATTGTAGATTTAAAGCTTAGATTTGAAGAGTAGCATTAATATTCCTGACAATTTCTAAAGATGCAAACCTCTATACAAATTTAACTTTTTATACACATACACTCTCTATTTACAGATATAACAAATATATATATATATATATATATATATATGTATATATATATGTATATGACAGATTAAGAAACACAAAGCATTTCTTTTTTAAAAGTGTTCTTTTTTATATTTTATTAGGTATTTTCTTCATTTACATTTCCAATGCTATCCCAAAAGTCCCCCATACCCTCCCCCCCACTCCCTTACCCACCCACTCCCACTTTTTGGCCCTGGCATTCCCCTGTACTGGGGCATATAAAGTTTGCAACTCCAATGGTCCTCTCTTTCCAGTGATGGCCGACTAGGCCATCTTTTGATACATATGCAGCTAGAGTCAAAAAAAAAAGGGGGTGTTCTTATTACAGAGAGGCAGAGAGGTTTCTTAGTTTACTCTCGACTCAAATGTTGCTAATAATACTCTTTAGATGGATTTGTATAACAAAACCACCAAAAGGGTATCATTTGACAAATATAATATGTATATTTCCCTCCTCTAATTTAAACAAAGGATAATAAATGAAATTTTATACTGAATTTTGGCAAAATAGATCATAATATATTTCTATCCTTGATACAGTTACAGTCTTGGGTAAGGGCAACTATTGATAATATAGGTTTGTTTTTTTCTTTCCTAGTAGATCTGTTTTGTTCATTTATCATGAAGTACAGCTATATAAAATAAAAATTTTAACTTCTATCAGGCTGTTCTTCTAAGAGAGAGGAAATGTGAACAAAGAATTGTAGTACCTGTATATGAGCCAGTAGTGAATGCACAAAGATGTAGCAGGGCATGTTTATTGTGTTGGAGATAAAGGAAATGTCCTAATGGGAAGAGAACTGGTCCTTGTTTGAGAGACATTTTGCCTTAAATTTAGCAAACATTTATTGAAATCTTATTATGAGCTAGACATGAACACCAACATTTTCTCATCTAATTTTGTTTAATCTCATTTGATCTTAGTAAATATATGAAGTAGGTAATATTTATTTTTATGATTAAAAGGGTGCAAATGGAACCTTAGAAAGTTGAGGCAACCTGAAAAATAGATGCTAGATTCTAGAACTATTTTTCTGTGATAACGATATGGTTCATCTTGGCAGATAAAATCACATATTTGGGTTTATACATATACATATATATTTTTTCCTTCATATAAATCATACAAGATAGTACTAAGAGTGTGTGATGGTTTGTATATGTTCAGCCCAGGGAGTAGCATTATTAGAAGATGTGGCATTGTTTGAGTAGGTGTAGTCTTGTTGGAGTAGGTGTGTCACTGTGGGTATGGGCTTTAAGACCCTAATTCTAGCTGTCTGGAAGCAAGTATCCTGCTAGCAGCCTTCAGATGAAGATGTAGAGCTCTCAGCTCCTTCTGCGTCATGCCTACCTGGACACTGCCATGCTCCCACCTTGATGATAATGGACTGAACCTTTGAACCTGTAATCCAGCCCCAATTAAATGTTGTACTTTATAAGGCATGCTTTGGTCATGGAGTCTGTTCAAAGCAGTAAAATTCTAACTAAGACACAGTGTAAAGCCAGTGGACTGTGTCCTTTCTTTTATTCCAGAGAGTTTTGTATATGGTATGTTTTATATGACATAGCTTGGTAATGTGTACTCTAAGACTAGAATTGTCAGTATATCATATTTCACTACCAAAGAGTGGTAAAAGTAGCTATACCATCATCAAATTGGTGCCTCATCTCCCTGGAAATTCAAGTTAGAGTATTACAATAACCATTTTAGTAGTCATTGAAAATAGACCAGCTACCCAATATCTAAAGAACACAGTAAACCAGACTGTTGAGTGGAGACAGCAGCATTTTATCTGAGGCAAAGAAAACCCATTAATGCAAAATCCAGGGGAAATAGTTAAAAAATGGATTTTAATGGCATAGTTAATTTCTGCATTTAGAACTGTAATCTGGGTTAATTGATGTGCAACAGTGTCAAACCTTGAATTCTGACCTTTAAGCTTTTTTTGTCATTTACCATTCTAAAGAAGACCACTACTCTTTCATAATCAATTATAATAAAACTGATACAAAAACAAGAATCTGTAATGTGATATTAGTTCTCTAGCTCAACTTATCAACTATACAAAGTTGTTTATACTCACAGACATATATTTATACTTTTGTCCTGGTTTTTCTACTGTTGCTTGGATAATAGCTAAGTGTAATTGATTAAAAACTGTTACCTTTACTTTTCTTGTGACCATTGCACTATTATGCCTCAGCTTTTCCCACTTCAACCATTGTATTCAATCTTTGTATGATAATTCTTTAAAAAGCTTCATGGCTGTATTCTAACTTTTATTTATTTTATTTTTCTATTTTATTATTTATTTATTTATTTATTTATTTATTTATTTATTTATTTATTTATTTGGTTTTTTGAGACAGGGTTTCTCTGTATAGCCCTGGCTGTCCTGGTACTCACTCTGTAGGCCAGGCTGGCCTCGAACTCAGAAATCCACCTGCCTCTGCCTCCCACGTGCTGGGAGTATTCTAACTTTTATAATCCCAAGATTATATTCAGTTTTATCAATCATCCCTAGATTCTAATGGAATCATAGACCCTTTTGTCAAAAAGTATAATTTGGCTCATGAAACTTTGCTAATATCTTATGTTAGCATAGCAATGAACATGACAGTATTCAGGTTTCACAACATGCCAATTGTTCTTTTCTGGTGAGTTTGATGAAATTCTAATATTTTACACAGTAATAAATAGAAATTAATATTCAAAGTCATTCTCTGCTTTTGTCAGATTTTTGCTGATATTTTAGTCTATTTTGAATGTAAGTAGAGTGTTGATTCATGCCAACCCTTGAGAATTACCTGGCCTAGCAAACACATGGTCAAAAGAAGAAAATTATTCCATGTAAATTTCTTATAAGAGTTTTCTTTACTGATTTCTTGTCTCTAACTACCCAATTAGCAATATCTGTTTGCTTCTGGTGTAAAGTGTTCAAGCCCTCAAAGCTACCTTCATCATTTGATAATATTGTTTCCTTTGGAATTGACAGAAACAAAAACAGCTTTAAGGTATGCTTTCAGCCTCTATCATTACTGCTAATTAGTTTTTTCCCCTTAGACTCATATTACTTCTAGCACTTTCTGCTGATTAAAAAGAGCTTAGAAAATTCACTGCATAATAATATCAAATTTGAGGATGAAGCATATTTGGATTGCTATGTTTAGATATTCTATAACTTTCATAGATTACAAAACAGGTATTTTGATTGTAAATGATAGAATGATTGTGGTGTAAGCCATACAACTGTGCTCTTAAAAATAATAATGTGGTATATATTAGAATATCATTAATAATTAAAAGAATGGAAACAAGAGGCAAAACAAAAGTGATGATTCTCTCTGCAAAGTAGTCATTAGACCCTGCCAAACTTTATTCATTTCTACTCATACTATGCCACAGGAAATACACATAAAATCAACTTATCTATTGTTCACTATTAGTACAAGAATGTATACAGTAATAATAGCTTAAAAGAATTAAGGCTATTTTGGATCGAAAAAGAATTATTTTCTGGTGACCCAATTACATCTTGCAGAATTATTAAAATATTTCAAAAATTTAAATCAAAGATCAGTTATTTTCGTTGGTATTCAAAAACTAGCAATTAGTAAATGATATATTGCCCACATTGATATCCACTTGAACCACTGTAGACATGGGAAACCAAGTCTGAGCAAAAACAAAACAGTGCAAAACAAAACAACACAACAAATTTACTCAAAGTGTCAAATATTAAACTAACTTGGGGATAATTAGGTCACAAAAGGCTACTTTCATTTCCCTGTAAGTACCCTTAGCACACACAGTATCACATTGAATGTAACTCACTGGCACTCATTCCTAAATATATCAAAACTTACAACTCACATGGCAGTTCAGAGAAATCACTGTTGTCCATTAGGAAGTACTTCTGTGTGATTGACAATGATAATTTCATTTCAGTTTAGGAAACACATGCAGTGATATAAAATTATCTGTATTCCAGGTTTAATTCCAACAATTATGATGTGACTCTGTACAACCAGCATTTGTGCTTTTGTAAATATGAGATTAGTCACGTATACTTATTTTTGTGATAAATATGATAACTCAAAAAAACCTATTTTTTTAGGAGAGACTTTTTTTTTTCATTTTGGGATTATTTTTCCACTCTTAAAATAGTTGTTTATTGGCAGTGGGTTGTAAGGGATGGAAGAATTAGCATTTATAGATAGCATCACACACCAGTCATCAGGGCAGCAAGAGTGATGGGAAAGAGCCTGAAGGCCCCTCTCCTCAGTAGCAAGTGAGTAGTAAGAGGCCTGGAGTGTTGATGAGTTAGCCTTAGACCACTTCAGCTCACTAGGAATGGTTAGAAATAGTTTCACTGACTCTGGCTCCAGATTGAACATTTGAGATGTACTTATCTTGATAAGCAAGCCTTTTGTTCAGAGGTTGCTTGATGTACTCCTCCTGGGAAGATGTTACTTTCTCCTTCTTCCCTCCTCCGGCCTCCAGAGCAAAGGCCTGCATAGCTTGGCCATGGGAGAAAGTTAAAGCTTCAGCAGGGACCACTTACTAATAGCATTGAAGTTGATGGGAAACTTTTTGTCTCTCTTCTCTCCAGACATGAAAATGACTCCAGGGTTTGGAGGGGGCATTGTGTGATGAAGTACTGTGATAGTTGTCATGGCAATTTTCTGGGTGAAAGTATGGCTGGGGTTCCCATGTTGAGCTCCAGAAATGTGCCTTCCAGATAGACATGGCAGTCACTTGTAGTCTTGTATCCAGCCAATAGCTTCAATCCATGGTCCCCATCACAGAGGATTTCAGGCACCACTATGGGTACAATGTCTTTCTGGTAGCCAATCCTGGCATAATGAGCCAGAACATTTGTATTTTCCATGATGCCAAGGGCTGAGAGAGTATGTTAGCCAATCTTTAACATGCAAAGACTCTTGACAGACTCTGCTCTGTCCTTCTTATATTGGGCACAGAGTTTAGACTACCCATCCAGCTTACAATTGGTTCCTGCAAGGGACACCATACACTTATCTACCTTAATGCGTGCAACACTGGCCTTGGACTTAATAAACTGGGGAGAAGGCAAGTTCATCACTTCTCTTCTGATATGCTGTTTGATGGAAGAGAATCACCTACACACACCTGAGCCAGCACAAGGATTCACAAGGTCCCCAGCAGTCAGCAGTAGCTGGAGGTAGGTAGAATCATTGTTTCTTAGTGCCAAAGGACTGCAGTCGCTTGATAGTACCTGACCCAGAGCAAATTTGGACCCAGCACTAGTGCTGTGTGTGTGTAGGACATGGACAGCACATTTCTGGCACAGGAGAGGGTGAATCTGCCTGGTATAGTAGTGGGGACATGAAAGGACTGAGCAGTGAACAAGGCTAAGGTCACCAGAACCCTGTTCTGAAGGGGGGGGGGTGCTTTGTTTATTATTAGAAGAAAAACAAAGATACAGGTGCTCAGATAAAGTCCTGCTTGGGAGAAGCTAAATGAGTAGTAGATTTTTTTTACTGCAGTATTTCATTTGATATGTACTACTTATGAATGAGAATATACTTCTTACATGATTATAGAGAAGAAAATGCTACCAAGTAGAATTACTTGAATGTGACCAAGGAATATTATGTGTGCACAGCATATATTTTGTCTATGCAAAATACCTAAATATCTCATGGAAATAAGAATTATTGTTTTGGCTATCAAGGATCATTGAAAAATGGTTATCAATAATTTCTCCAAAGTTTCAGAATAGTGAAAAAATCTATACTGAAATAGCATCCTGAATACAATGAATATGGTTATAACCAGAGGTTTTACAAGACAGTTAAAGCAAAAAAAAATGTCCATTGTGGATCTTTATTCAGGCAGAAAATGAAAAGTAGACAAGTTATTGAAAGAACTGATTATTAGTCCAAAAAGTGAAAATTGAAAAATATATAAAGCATATTCCTCCTGTAGCAATGAGAAAGGAAAATATCAGAAGTCTCCTAGGACTTTTTTCTGCACAGTAATACAAAGAAGGAAGAAATAAAGAATGGTTGAGTCTTTACTGCATTAAATAAGAATATACTTGCAACTTTTTTTTTTTTTTAAAAAAAGTGGTTGTGGTTATCCCTATGGAATAGTACAATGTTCTAATTTTCTAAGTTATACTTGTAAAAAGGAAACACCTAGCATTATAAAGAGAAGTACTAGAATAATGGTCATGAAATTAGAAATGCAAAAGCCCAATTGCTCTATACATCAATCCTCAAGAACCTGTGAATGATTGCCCGCTCTGTGTATTCCCTAGTGTTTCATCCAGGCCAACTTTAAATAGCTCCAGCAATACATTTCTGCCATTTCTTCTGGGAAGCTATTCCACTACCTAATTAAATTTGTGGGTTGACAACTTTTCCTGACATTCAGACTAAATTTTCCCATGTTCAATTTCAACCTGCTATTCCCATTTCTGCAGTACATGCTTGTATGAGCCTATGTAATCCCCCTGCTTCCTCACTGCCTACAACTCTCAATCCTGTCCCTAAATTTTAGTAGCCTGTTGCAGTGAATTCCTTTGAGAAAAAAATTACTATTAGAAGATCAGGGAGTATACACAGCTTTTTATCGACATAAAAGCCAGTTTGTTTTGAATGCAAAGAGATCAGTTAGTGAGTAGAAAGGCAAGATATTAATAGAATCCCAAGCCATTAAAGAAATTGAAACTCAGGACAGAAACAAATGGTGGACATCCTTTTCTCTTTCAGGCCAGATAAAACACTATGTGTTTTAAAAGCCAGTCAATCTTCCTTTTGCCTTTTCTGGGCTTACTTAACATATGGAGTTGCACTCCCTCCTATCTGTCCCCATAAACTAATAGAAACAGGGAAAAACAACCTAACCCTAAAACCATGTTTATTTGTGAATGAGGTTGCTCAGATTCTCTGTGTTCCTTCTACACTATCTATTTTCTTGACACTATTGGACAGGGATCTAGTAAGTAGAGTTTGTAGTTTTTTTTTTCAAACTTACAATCACTCACTCCATTTATTTTATTTTATTTTATTTTATTTTATTTTTTAGGTAGGAACTCTGGATTTTAGTTGTCAGTACTTGAATAGAGAAAATAGTGTTCAGTATTTCAACATTGCTTATAAGTGTGTAAATATATATTGACGTTATTTAGTTGTGATTTGTTATTTTCAAATTAAACCAGTTGTCATGTGATTCATCTATGAGTTATACTCTAGCTATGAGTCAGGAATTACAGAGTAGAATATTTTGGGTAATTTTTAAGTAAATAGGATAATTTCAGGGAAAATATATGCAAACTCCAGAGTGTTTTGGCAGAATGTGGGCAGAGAGATTTCTTACCATTGTAGGAAATTGCCTGGTAGGCAGGAATCATATTAAACTTAGAATGTTTAAAACTTCTGCTTGAACATAGTTGTTGAATTCTTAAAATATAAGAGTATAGGCAAGAATGTATTTCTAAACAATAATATGGTCTTTTAAAATCTACCAACATTTGGCTGATTTTTCTAAGAATTTCCATTAATATGTGCTCAAAAATATAAATTGTTCAAAGAAAAATACTGTGACATATTTTTGCTAACATTTTGGGAAATGCTCTATATCCAAACATGATGTACCTCAGGCAACATCTATTTTTATTTAATATCTTGCAACAATATAATTCATAAAAGGAGTTAATTTGTATATCCTGCAAAGAAAAGCACATAGTTCTAGTCCTCTTGAACTTTTGATTGAGGACATATCAGATATAGAAATTAAAATAGTTAAGAAAAATTGTAATTGACCTTCTGAAGCCATGGCACCCTTGGGATTTCTAACTTTACATCACATGATTTTCACTAGTTATCTTTTATACTGAAAATTAGAAATAAGACAAGGAAATATAAATTTCAGGAAAAATACATAGGAACAATGTTAAAAGAGTAAAGAGAAGAGCTGAAAATGAGAATATTAGGTATGCAAAAGTAAAAATAACACAAATATAACTGACATAAGAACATAGACTATAATGGGAACCTTATTATTTGGGTTATTAGAAAGTTATTAAGTCAGCTAAAAAATAGATCAGGAAGTATTTTTATTGATAAAAGAAGCACAAAATCAGGTTGAAGATCAAAGAGAAAAATCACTAAGATATTGAAGATACCAATGATACAAATTTTCACTAAACAGAGATGAGGTGAAGGCTTGGGTCTTTTGATCTAGGTCCGTGGTTACCCATGCCACTGGGGTAATCTGGATTTCAGATGTGGGTCTGTGTGGGTAACCAGCTTCAGGGAGTTGGAATGCAGTATCCCACAACCCAGCATGGGTGTCAGGCTGCAGGGAAGCACTCAAACACCACTGGGGGCATAGTGAGAAAGGCTGGGACTGTGGGGTTCCCAAACTCTTAGACATCCAGGAGCTATTTGGTGTCACAGAGGAGCAGAGAACAGATTTGGGTTTGTGGATTAGGGACAACTTCTAGCCTGAGGCAGGGGATGGAGGTGTGGGGGAGGGAAGGTAAATGCAGACTTATCCCAGCAGGAATAGCCCTTATCTTGGAGGTGGCATGTTTGTTGGCAGTTGTGGCTGGAAGAAAAGAGAAGCCTTCTATGGGAGATTAGGCTGCAACTCTGTAGAAGAAATCCTTCTTCATGACTCCCCACTATGTATCTTGGTGAAAAGAGACAGTTCATGGTTCTAAACAGTTTATTGTCACAGCAGAAAATTGATGCATAAAACCATACTCCAAGTCTCAGGGTGGGTCTGAGATTGAGTACCTTTTGCAAAGAGGAATGTCCAGGAGGGAAGCTTATTGGCTAAGCTCTCTGGGCTTCTAGGTACCTCATTAGTGTTGAGAACTCTGTTTTGGGCCTGCATGACCACAGGTCATGCCTCTTTTATGTAAGAAGTGCAGAATATGTTCTGGAGTCAGCAGTCTGGCAGGGAGCTGGGAGTCACCTAAGCCTCAGGTCACATTTTTCCCCCTAAGGAAAGACAGACAGGATGTAGACACAGACAGATCTGGAGATTGGGGAAAACTAGGAAGACTAAGAGGAGGGAAAATCATAATCATAATGCATTTTGTATAAAAATCAATTTCCAATTACAAAATAAGGAAAAGAACAAAAGAACAAAAAAGTAAAGAAAAAGAGAGAGAGCCATGCTCATAATGCCTATTGGCCTCATCTCAGGAATACTGTTGAGTCTCTTCTGCCTTCCAGGAGGATCGGAAGATTCTACAGTCATTTCTACAAAGATTTAGAATACAGTAGAATATAGTTATATTTGTCAGCTAAGAAAGCTGCTACAATACAATACAGCAAGAAGCAACAAGTGAGTAAGTCATGTTTCTGTTTGTTGGGGAGTGATTCCGGAAGGATTTTGTTTCCTAAAGCAAAGCACTCACCAGGGACATTACATTTTTACAGAGGTGTGGTTACACCTAAGGGTATCTATAATGTTGGAGGAGCTGAGTATGTGTATACACACAGACACACACAGGCACTCACTCACTCTCTCTCTCTCTCTCTCTCTCTCTCTCTCTCTCTCTCTCTTTCTCTCTCTCTCTCACACACACACACACACACACACAAAAGATGACAAAGTGTTTAACAAGCTAGTTTGGAGTTTAGCTTTGATGCCTTCTTTATTCATAGTCTTTCCAACATTTTAAACAACATGGAATTTTTAAATTGAAATAAATTAAAGTAATTTAAATAATTATATCAAAATGTTTTAATCAAAATAATGTCATAAATAGAGTGTTTTAAAAAGAAAACACAATACAGAGAAGAATTATAAGAATAACTGTCAGTAAAACCTCACATTGGGTGAAATCAGGTGTTTGTGAATCTTCCATATAGATGTTCACTTTTGGTTCTACAAGCCGGATCTTACAAAGATGGCTATACTCCAAATCAATATCTACAATAAGCCCTTCTCTCTCTGTCTCTGTCTCTCTGTCTCTCTGTCTCTTTCTCTCTCTGTGTCTGTGTGTGTGTTGGGCAGGGGGAGTTTTTGGAAGGTCTCAAATTTTGTTCTACCTTTCTGTTAGGTGCTAATAATAACTCTCTGTAGTAGTACCATTTCTGTGGCAAGTGTATTCAATGGACCTGGGTGTTTCTTATGCATCTTAAAAACATTGGTAGAGGTAGCCATGCTACCACATGTTGCATTTATTTATTTATTTATTTATTTATTTATTTATTGCATATTGTTTACTTGAAAAGTGAATTAGCTCTCCATAGATACCACTATGATTCATCACTTAAGCATTCTGGGCAATAGCTTGTGCAAAACTTGTCCCCAATTGTGTCACAGGCCAGTGGCTGTAAGTTCTATAGAGAACTTTGTATGTGATTTGTGGGGCATGCATTATTCAATATACTTGAGGTCCCATACATCACCGAATCTCTTCCCTTATATGGTTTGTCCTTCAATACTGTGAGTGTTTTAAATGATAATCTGTAGGGGAACATGATCAGGTATTTGTGGGAGGGGGGATCAGAGATAGGAGAGAAGCACTGAAGGCCAGCAGAATGAATGAAAATATGCAATATCAGGGGATGGTTCATGGAGGGACCCACTAGAAACTTACCTGAGACTCTCAGGATTCAATGTGAGGGTCCTTTGATGAAATGCTCAATAGTGGGGAGAGGGAACTTCCTGTAGAAAGACAGGGCATCAAGTGGAAGAATAGGGTTGCTATCCTGAAGAACGAAGACCAAAATATGGACACTCTGACCCTTCTTAGAATTGGGAACAAAACACCCATGGAAGGAGTTACAGAAACAAAGTTTGGAGCTGTGACAAATAGATGGACCATCTAGAGACTGCCATATCCGGGGATCCATCCCATAATCAGCCTCCAAATGCTGACACCATTGCATACACTAGCAAGATTTTGCTAAAAGGACCCAGATATGGCTGTCTCTTGTGAGACTATGCCAGGCCTAGCAAACACAGAAGTGGATGCTCACAGTCAGCTATTGGATGGATCACAGGGCTCCCAATGGAGGAGCTAGAGAAAGTACCCAAGGAGCTAAAGGGGTCTCCAACCCTATAGGTGGAACAACATTATGAACTAACCAGTACCCCGGAGCTCTTGACTCTAGCTGCATATGTATCAAAAGATGGCTTAGTCGGCCATCACTGGAAAGAGAGGCCCAGTGGACTTGCAAACTTTATATGCCCCAGTACAGGGCCAAAAAGTAGAAGTGAGTGGGTAGGGGAGTAGGAGGGAGGGTATGGGGGACTTTTGGGATAGCATTGGAAATGTAAATGAGGAAAATACCTAATAAAAAATATTAAAAAAATACTCTGACCTAGAATTGTTCCTGTCTAAAAGAAGTTCAAGGACAACAATGGAGAAGAGACTGAGGGAAAGGCCATCCAATGACAAACCCAATCTGGGATCCATCCCAAGGGGAAGCCCCAAGGCCTGACACTACTACTGATGCTATGGTGTGCTTACAGACAGGAGCATAGCATGGCTGTCCTCTGAGAGGCCCAACAAACAGCTGACTGAGACAGAAGGTGATGGCTGTGGTTGAATTAGAGAAAGGCTAGAAGAAGCTGAGGAGGAGGGAGACCTCACGGGAATACCAGTAGTCTCAACTTACAGGGGCGAAGAGGAATAGGATGAGGAACTGTGAGAGAGAAGGCAAAGATTGGACTGTACAAATTAAAAGTCACAAAAATTTAGACAGGCATCAAATGAGGGAGGGGGTTGCCATCCCACAGTCAAAACTGTGACCCATAATTGTTCCTGTCTGAAAGAACTACATGGATGATAATGGAGAGAAGCCTGAGGTAAAGAAGGTCCAGTGACAGACCCAAAGTGGGATCCAGGTAAAGGGGAGGTTACAAGGCAACAGAGCATTCACAAAAAGAAACCTAACATGACTGCACTCCAGAAGACCCAACAAGCAGCTAAAAGAATCACATGCAGATATTTGCACCCAATCAATGGACAGAAGCAGCTAACCCCTGTTGTTGAATTAGGGAAGGCTGAAAGATATTTGCACCCAACCAAAGGACAGAAGCAGCAGACCCTGTTGTTTAATTAGGGAAAGGCTGAAAGAAGCTGAGGAGAAGGGTGACCCTGTAGGAGGACCAGCAGTCTCAATTAATCTGAACTCCTGAGATCTCTCAAACACTGGATCACCAGGCAGCATATACCAGCTGATATGAGGCCCCCAACACATATACAGCAGAGGACTGCTGGGTCTCTGTTCAATCACAGATGATGCACCTAACCCTCAAGAGACTAGTGGCCCCAGGGACTTTAGAGGTCTAGTGGGATGTGGGGTGTAGGTGGGGATGTCTTTGTGGAGACAAGGGTTGAGGAGGAGGTTTGGGATATGAAACAGTCAGAGGGTGGACTGGGGTGGAGAATAAAATCTGGAGTGTAAAAAATATCAAATAAATAAATATTTTAAAATGATAACTTGTTTTTCTTACTATACATATTAATCTCCTCATTTTTTTGTCATACTCCTGTTTTTACCTTAGATGTTCTAATTAACAATTCCCCACAAAGTTTCCAATTTAGTTTTGAATACTGTATTTAAAATGCTTATGTCTTATAGCACTTTAATACATGCAGTAATTAAATGCAGTGAATCATTCCAAAGGTTGTCTATCAAATATCATTCCTGAGTGATACCTTCCATAAAGGACAAGTTTCAGGAGAAACTCGAGTGTGTACATTTTGCTACCCTCCTGAGTCTTAGGGAGTCTCCATCTTCCCTCTAGGAAGGAAAATTTTAATTCTGAGGAAATTATACAAACCTGGCAGGATAAGTGGCTGCCTAAGGCTCAACTGGTTTTCCTTCATCTCTCAATGTCTTCCCATCAGTGGCAGAGATGGCACACTAGGCAAGAACTATCTTGCTTTTTCCATTCCTACTTTAGACGGGTTTGTCTTTGGTTCTTTTAAAATTCAGACTTTGCTGTTGTGTAATAAGGACACAATTTTTCCATAGCTGTCAATATACTAATCTTCATTTTTATTTGAGACCTCATTACCATTCCTTTGCAACCATATATGGACCAACACAGTGCTCATGACTACTTTAATACTATCTTTAAAAGTTCAAGTTTATGTCTGGAGTTTTTATTCTATGTCCTTATCAAAATTGCACAAAGGATCCAGTTGTGGTTTTAAGGTTTGGGTTGGAAATGTCCCCAACATTAATATGTGCTGAGAGCAGTGATATTCAGAGGTGGAAATATTAAGAACTAATTGAAGGCTCTCACTGACTGTACTATTGTGCTTAATAATTGATCCATTTTTAGTACAATAGGTTATTGAGATGTTATAATGTTTTAGGGAGTGGGGTGGAGTTGAAGGAAGTGGCTTTCTGGGAACATGCCTTTAGCATATCTCCAGACATTCTTTTTCTTGGTTGCAATGTGGCCAAGAAAGCACCATCTTCATCTGTGGATTCAGGACTCCATGACAATTACCTTACCTAATGTTCAAGACAGGAAGCCACAAAACACATTCTAAAATCTCTGAATCCACCAGAAAAAAAACAAACTTTTAAAATATTAAAATATTTATTTGTTTTATACACTGAGGGAGGTTGTGGAACCTAAGATTTAGACATTAGAATATTTTTTAGTGTTTTTGTTGGGGGTCTGGTTTCTATTTTTATAATAAGGCTATGGGTGATACATTCTCTAAAGGAAAGAAGTGTTCCTTTCACACAAAGAAAGTAGAACAGTAGGAAGATCAAACTTCTGTACCTAATCCTTTTGTAAGGGCATTACTATTTATCTACAGTTTTCATTAGCATTTGTAAATTATGCATAATAAATGATTTTAATGACATTTTCATATGTAAACATAATGTATTTTGATCTTATTCACCATATATTACCCAAGACAGAACTAAATATCTTTGAAAAGCAGACAGTTCCTAACATTGTTGCCTTGAGAATAAAATTTCAACACATTTTTTTGAGGCACATTCACTCCATAACAAACCTTAACCTCTAACAGTGAAACACAGTTATCAGGAAATGAAAGTGAAAATAATTGAGAAAATATGTTCGCATATTAAATTTCCTTCTAAATATTTAAGCTTATTTCTATAATCCTGAGCTATTCTCAACCTTAGACAGAGAAAGAAAAATCAGTACTAAATGAAACATCTATATTGATCACCTTTATCATCAAGACTTAGAAACTTTGCACAGGGAGACTTGGAAACAATCTAAGAGCTCAAGGATGGGTAGGAGTGCTGTTCTGGATACAGCATGGTTTTAGCACTCATGTATTCACAGTAGTTGTGGCTGCATGAATAACAGCTGCCAAAGATCAAAACAGACAAAATATTTGTGTAGATGGGATAAATAATCTTCAGGACCTATCCCTGAACATAATTACATAGAGGAGTTATTGACATTGGAGTTTATAGAAGATGGAGAGTAATTTTTTTTAAAGATGTGGCCACTGATAGGTTTCCCATAATCCAGTGGATAAATCCATATTCATGCACATATGAATTACATTAACTGAATTTAGTGAGTTTTCAAAGAAAGGCATAGAAGAAATTTGGGTGAAGCTACTTGGAAAAATATGGAGAGAACTGAAAGTGGGGAATATGATATATAGTGGGGCAGATATGATCATAAACATGTATGAAAATTTCAAAAATAATATAAAAATGAAAAACCTTAAAAATTTAAAGACTTGATACACTAAATATTCTTTGTTCCTAAAATGATCTGACCTGTGTACTTCATATATTTCCATTCAAATTCCCCCCAATTTATCTGGAGTAAAAGGTTGACTGATTCTAACATTAATATAGAAATATAAATGTACTAAGATATGTGAAATAACAAACCAAGATTGAAGTCATATCACACTCTGCCCAATTTTATGTAAAGAATTAAAAAAAGTAAACATACTAATTGTTACAAGGATCTTTTGAAAATTATATCTCTGAAAGAAGACATATCTAGAAAACATAAAAATTATGTAAGCATAAACTGTAAAGAAGCAACCCCTTTTGCCCAATGGCTAAAGAAAACTTCAAATGCTATTTCAAAGTCTCACCAAAGAAGGATTATGAATATCAAAGGGGACTATTAAAAGATATTCAACATTATGCATAATTGCAATGGTTAATATAAAAATATTAACAGGGAAATTGTGATGAAACTATCCTATATTGAAGGTTGATGATAAAATTATTATATTAGTCTGGAAAAGAAGAGTTAGCAGTTTCTTACAAAATTAATCAAACACTATATGACCTGGTAATTATTCTTTTGGCTATTTATAAGTAATAATTGAAATTTTATCTTCAAACAATGTGCCTTCATGATTATAGAGACTTGTCCATATTGTAATGAATTTAGATTTCCTTCAACAAGTACATAAATCAAACTGGCAATTGTTCTAATAGGCTAAGAATTAAGAAATAAACAGCAATGAACTAATGACAAGAACAAATTGGGAAAATGCACATGTCAGTATACTAAAAGAAAATTAAAAACATCAATTTCAAATTGCTACATATGATCTGATTCAGCTTATATGTGTTTGAAAGACTAAACTATTGTAACCAATTATTGAATATCTTCAGTTTTCTTGTTAATATCCTTCAGTACAACTGGAAATTTGACAAATATAATAATGTAGGTTCTAGTCAATCATTTCTTTCTACTACTACTAAGAACTAGACCAATTGTTTTGAACAACATACCTGAAACAAATAACAAATATATGAAAGTTCTTTTAGATTATGCTGTTATTCCATTCTCAGTTGGATTCAGTTGGGTCTATGGTAAAAAGAAGCATCATATTCAGTGCATGCCTTGGAAGATGATATTCTCTCTGCCATAGATGAGAATGGAATAAAGAGAAAAGTTTCAGGTTCCCTAAAGTACGTCTATGTGATTTGAATTCCTCCCATTGGTTCACACATTCTACTAGTCCTATTATATCCCATCTCGCAATTTTACTTCTTGTTAATGACCTGTCCATTAGTATATGATTTCCTGAGGTTCATGAAAGACAAAAACAATAAATAACAAGGGGAACATGAAACATACCTCGATTTGTTATACTTGAATCCCATTTTGCAGTTATGTAAATGTTCTAAAGGTCAAAATAAATGACATCTAAAATTCTTCTCACCTCACACATTCCAATAGTGAGTACCAATCTTTTCTATTTTCAGAATAGAGGACTATTAAATCATAGAATTATTACTAGTTCTTTTGTTAAGAAAAACAAAATCAGATCAATGAAAACAGTGCATAACAAGTTTTATGCAAATCAACAGAAAGAGATTCTAAAATTTTTGTCAAGTTTTGACCTTATCTTTTTACTTTAGATAAATTTGTAGGCTGTTATGTAGCATTGCAGAGCAGATGTTCTAGAAAAATAAAAATTATAAAGTAAAACACAGGTATAATATCCCAAAATGATTAAATAATTTTTGAATTGAATGTTTCAATACTTTGTCAGAACATACTTCCTGTTACACTCTTACTTAATAGTTGCATTTTGGATAATGATCCCTAATATGACAATGAAGCTGGAAAACATACATAATTATAATGATCAAGTGCAGACTTTTATAAATACTAATGCTAACTTAGGCAAGTAGAAAAACACACTGTCATTAGAAATATTTTTTTTTGTTTTTTTTTTTACACTCTAGATCAAAAAAATTTCTGAGTAAAAAGACACTTAGAATTCAAAAGAAAGATAAATTCAAAGCACAACACAGATTTTAAGATATCTTAAAAATAATTTCTTCCTATTTATTCCTTTCTCAAGAACAAAAATAAATGTGAACATTGTCAAAATTTCAACACTTAAAATCAGATCACTCTAGATTTATGAATAATTTTGCATTATTTTTCTTCCAAAACATTTCTATTTATTCTGTGTCAACATCTGAAAGCACACTTTGCTTCCTCCCTTATGTGGTAGATATTTTGTAAATAAGGACTCAAGCAGTTCTGTTTCCAACCATTTTTTGGAGCTCTTCCCCTCACTAATTTGTATTAGAAATATTTCTATATATGAGACTACAACTGTGGCATTAACAAAATGTGACAAAGTTTATGGCCTTTTGAGGAAATAGGTAAATTAGATACATTCTGCTATTCAAGTTTATGAACTTTTCAGCAAGATTATTTTCTACTCTTTCCTCATTTTAACAAGTAACTCTTTATTCACTACCAGGATGGTTATAACTACTTTCAATTACTGAATTGACCTTTTATTTTGTAAACATCACTGGATCACCTATTAAGATAAAATGAAAAATTGTAACTTCAATTCATCTTGAAATTTATAGAAAATGTCTACAGAGAAACACATTATTAATCACAATGGCAATTGAAGTTCTTCATGGAATCAAGCCTACTGACAGGGGCGAATGATTTGAAGCATTTTTAGCAAAAAAGTTAAAATAGGTCACAAATCTGGGCTCTCCTGGAGAAAAACAAAAGAAGAAACTATGGCTATGACAAGAAAAACTTATAGATGAATATGTTTGATATTGAGATTAAAAGATAAATTTTACTTTGTTGTAATTATATGAGGTTAGAGGGATCTGGATAGTTCTGAATTGTCAACATACCTGAATCTTAAACTATTAACCTTTATTCCCATCTTGGAACTATTTATTCAATTTTTCTATGTATACATTTTTTTAAATTTATTTCCCGAGTGGATGTACAAGCTTGCAATCCCACCAACAATGGAGGACTGTTCCTCTTTCTCCACATCCTCGCCAGCATCTGCTGTCACCTGAATTTTTGATCTTAGCCATTCTGACTGGTGTGAGGTAGAATCTCAGGGTTGTTTTGATTTGCATTTCCCTTATAATTGAGTATGGTGAACATTATTTCAGGTGCTTCTCAGCTATTCGGTATTCCTCAGGTGAGAATTCTTTGTTTAGCTCTGAGCTCCAATTTTTAATGGGGTTATTTGATTTTCTGGAGTCCACCTTCTTGAGTTCTTTATATATATTGGATATTATCCCCCTATCTGATTAAGGATAGGTAAAGATCCTTTCCCAATCTGTTGGTGTGGCCTTTTTGTCTTATTGATAGTGTCTTTTGACTTGCAGAAGCTTTGCAATTTTATGAGGTCCCATTTGTTGATTCTCCATCTTACAGCACAAGCCATTGCTGTTCTATTCAGGAATTTTTCCCCTGTGCCCATATCTTCAAGGCTTTTCCCTACTTTCTCCTCTATAAGTTTCAGTGTCTCTGGTTTTATGTGGAGTTCCGTAATCCACTTAGATTTGACCTTAGTACAAGGAGATAGGAATGGATCAATTCGCATTCTTCTACACGATAACCACCAGTTGTGCCAGCACCATTTGTTGAAAATCCTGTCTTTTTTCCACTGGATAGTTTTTGCTCCCTTGTCAAAGATCAAGTGACCATAGGTGTGTGGGTTCATTTCTGGGTCTTCAATTCTATTCCATTGGTCTACTTGTCTGTCTCTATACCAGTACCATGCAGTTTTTATCACAATTGCTCTGTATACAGCTTTAGGTCAGGCATGGTGATTCCACCAGAGGTTTTTTTATCCTTGAGAAGAGTTTTTGCTATCCTAGGTTTTTTGTTATTCCAGAAGAATTTGCAGATTGCCCTTTCTAATTCGTTGAAGAATTGAGCTGGAATTTTGATGGGCATTGCATTGAATCTGTAGATTGCTTTTGGCAAGATAGCCATTTTTACTATATTGATCCTGCCAATCCATGAGCATGGGAGATCTTCCTATCTTCTGAGATATTCTTTAATTTCTTTCTTCAGAGATTTGAAGTTCTTATCATACAGATCTTTCACTTCCTTCGTTAGAGTCCCGCCAAGGTATTTTATATTATTTGTGACTATTGAGAAGGGTGTTGTTTCCCTAATTTCTTTCTCAGCCTGCTTATCCTTTGTGTACAGAAAGGCCATTTTGACTTGAGTTAATTTTATATCCAGCTACTTCATTGAATCTCTTTATCAGGTTTAGGAGTTCTCTGGTGGAATTTTTAGGGTCACTTATATCTACTATCATATCATCTTAAAAGGTTATATTTTAACTTCTTCCTCTCCAATTTTTATCCCCTTGATCTCCTTTTGTTTGCAAATTGCTCTGGCTAGGACTTCAAGTACAATGTTGAATAGGCAGGGAGAAAGTGGGCAGCCTTGTCTAGTCCCTGATTTCAGTTGGATTGCTTCCAGCTTCTCACCATTTACTTTGATGCTGGCTACTGGTTTGCTGTAGATTGCTTTTATCATGTTTAGGTATGGGCCTTGAATTCCTGATCTTTCCAAGACTTTTATCATGAATGGGTGTTGGATTTTTTCAAAGGCTTTCTCCACATCTAAGGAGATGATCATGTGGTTTTTTACTTAGAATTTGTTTATATACTGGATTACGTTGATGGATTTCCATATATTGAACCATCCCTGCATCCCTGGGATGAAACCTACTTGATCAGGATGGATGATTGTTTTGATGTGTTCTTGGATTCTGTTAGCTAGAACTTTATTGAGGATTTTTGCATCGATATTCATAAGGGAAATTGGTCTGAAGTTCTCTATCTTTGTTGGGTTTTTTTGTGGTTTAGTTATCAGAGTAATTGTGGCTTCATAGAATGAGTTGGGTAGAGTACTTTATGCTTCTATTTTGTGGAATAGTTTGTGAAGAACTGGGATTAGATCTTATTTGAGGGTCTGATAGAATTCTGCACTTAACCCATGTGATCCTGGGCTTTTTTTTTTTTTTTTTTTTTTTTTTTTTTTTTTTTTTTGGTTGGGAGACTATTAATGACTGCTTCTACTTCTTTAGGGGATATAGGACTGTTTAGATTGTTAACCTGATCATGATGCTCACTGGTTTTCTAGTAAAGCTGAATCCCACCTGCCTAGGGATTGTGTTGGCCACAGCAGGCTAGGCTCTCCCATATCAGGCATCAAACATGATAATATCTCACTGAATTGGTCAGAGGCCAGTCTGCTCTGTGCAAATCTTTACTTGAGGTTCTCGTTCACCACATGACTCTGAATTGTGTTAAGCTGAAAATAAAAACAAAATAATACACTTGTCTTAGAATACATCATTTTATAAACATTAGCAGATCAATCACTAATTACATTTTAAGTCCTTGATAATGGTTCCTAATGGTATATTTTGAAAACTACATTTTTGATTCCTGGAAATAACACAAAATAAATAATTGACTTCTGTCTATTTATTACCCTTCATTGTGCCTTTTCTCTTATCCTACACATGTATATTTACAAAGACAATAAAACTACACTTATTTAATTGGTTCTAACAGTAACTAGTACACACACACACACACACACACACACACACACACACACATGTGGGGCATTGAGCTATGCACAGATAGTATGGTCTCCAGTCAAGCTGACATCTGAACCACGAAATGGTGGTAATCCACCTACATGGCATGGTAGGCATTCCCTCATGTCTCCTGGACTCAAGACTCCTGTTGAAGTTACCTCCCCTAAAACCCCCACAGGAGAATCATGGTTAGTATTCATGTTGACAATGCCCCAAGCTTCTGACCTTCATGCTAATCTCCTCCCAGTTACCTAGCAATACCAAAGATAACAGCCCACCATAAGAGGGGCTGCTTGGCCCCACCTCACTCTCTCCTCTCACTCTCTTCTCTCCCTCTTATTCTAGCCTTTCTTCTCTCTCTCCTTTTCCCCTTTCTCTCCTCTTGGCCATGGCCAGTCTCTCTCTCTCTTCTCTCTTCTCTCTCTCTCTCTCTCTCTCTCTCTCTCTCTCTCTCTCTCTTACCTTCTCTCTTTTCTCCCTGCCTTTCTACAATAAAGCTCTAAAACCATAGACTGTCTCTGTTCATCAAGGCCCGCTGTGCTTGAATGATGGGATAGGCTTTCCTCTAATCTCCCAATGGAAGGCCTTCCTGTGCTCTAGTCAAGGCCCGGACTAAGGACTCTTGCCTGCACAGGAACCTCTCTCCCTCTGCCCTCATTCGTATAACTGTGGTGTGGAGGGTGTCACCCCTGGTATCAGAGACTGCCCCTTGTCCACCCCTCCCCATCATTGAGTGGAGTCAGTGGCTTAGATGCCCACCTGGGGCGATTGGAAAGCATCTGGCAGCCCTCCACTGTGTGCCTGCCCAGAGCACAGGAGGAACTCTGGCCGGACATGGGCTCCTCCCTTCCCCCTCAGTCCCCTTCACCCCTTTAGTTCACGCGCGCACACACACACACACACACACACACACACACACACACACGTGTTCCATCATCTTTTGAACTAGACTTCTCACTCTTTATATCATTTAACGCACATAACATATATTTGAGCTATAATTATTTTGATTTATTACTGATATATAAAAGAAATTTCATTACAGACATGTTTATCTCCTTAAGTTTCACCTTCTAAGAGCTACTTCCTTAAAACAGTGCATTTTGTATCACAGACATTTTTGATAACATGATAAGATTTTTCACTTTTTTATTTTGTAAAACATTCAGTTTTGGTTGATAGCCAAAGAGGGTTCTACTAGAAAATTGAAAGTATTAAACACATTTTATACCAAATATACACAATATGTTTTTGTTTATTGAGACATTATACCCATTCTGTTTATATATGCATAAAAATATGGTTAGGCACTCCAGCCAGGAAATGAGGTCCTTTGCATATTTATTATGGCTTCGAGTTTAGTGTTTTTATGGGATTTCTGACTATATGAACAAGGAGGAGCCTGCTTCTTGTGATTTCTCTTGAGCTCTATTCCTTATTTTTTCTTTGTTTTGTCAAGTTCTGATGTGCTTGTTCTTTTTTATCTTATTATATTTAATTTTATTATTATTCCTTAAAAGCCTGTTTTTTATTTTTTCTATTAATTTATTCAATATACAACCTGACCACTGTGCTCCTTTCCTTTGAGCATCCCCTCACATGCCTTCTCGGTCACAACCCCTTGCCTTACCTCTAAGATAAGGAGGCTCCTCTGGATACCAACCTATCCAGCACCTAACTGCACTGCAGGACTTGGTGCATCCTCTCACACTAATGTCAGACAGGACAGCTTAATTAGGGAAACTGGATCCACAGGCTGGTAACAGAGCCAGGGTAAGCCCCTATTCCAGTTTTCCTGGAGCCACATGAAGACCAAGCTGCACATCTGCTACATATGTGGGAGAGAGGGTTAGGTCCAGCCCTTGTATGTTTTTGATTAGTGGTTATCTCTAAGATCCCCCAAGGTTCCAGGTTAGTTGACTCTGTTGGTTTCTTGTGGAGGCCCTATCATCTTCCCATTTCTTAGTCTTTCTTCTACCTCTTGCACAAGACTTCCTGAGCTCAGTCTAATGTTTGGCTGTGGGTCTCTGCATCTGTTTCAGTGAGCTGCTGGTTGAACCCTCTCAGAGGACAGTTATGTTAGGCTTCTGTCTCTGAATCTAGGCTGACATATACAAACACAGCCTGAGGCTGAAAAGGTAGTTGAAGAAGGAAAGCAAGCCTGCAATGTGTTCCTTTGACTGTCTGTGGACAGCTCAGCACATTTCCCCCCACATTGACAGAGGTTGCTACTGCATTCATTTCTGTCTATCTCACACAAAGCACCTATGTATCCAGGCCAGCAGTGACAAACATAGCTGTCAACAGTGTCTTAACATGTTGTATCATTGTGAAAAATCTTTGACCAACAAAGAGTCATCACAGTCTTACAGTATGTTTCTATGAATCCACTACCTGTGTAGCCATGGTAGGGGTTGTTTCCTCCATCTACACATAGACCTCCATGGAGACAGGGCTGATTGGTGCATTCATCAAAGTTGAGCTCAAGTGTCCTCCAAGGAATCCAGCTAGATAGTCACAGAAGTAAACCTCATGAACATCCTGACATGTGGACATGGCTAGGATCTACATTCATTATTTTCCAATTCACAGTTCACAACAGAATACTCGGGCAGACAAACACACATGTATCTTTCTATCTCTGTGAAGAATACAACCTCATTCACGCAGGGATCAGAAATACATTCATCTACTTCTAAATCACAATGAATTAGAATGCCTTGGTATTCAGGCATACAATAGCAGAAGTAGCCATTGATCCCATCATGGCAATGGATAGAAGCACATTCCTTGTGATCTGTCTCACAGAACTTTCCAGTATATGTAGCAGGCCAGATACCCAGAGGGTGCTCAATGACTTTATGGCAGGTGTCTCCATATTGGCAGTTGTTCCCTCAACAGGAATTAGTGTCAGTTTCACAGGTCAGTCCACTGTACCAATAAGGATATTCTCACAGGAAATCCATTTATTTTGGAGTATTCATACAAGTAGTGATTCCTTGGCAGGGATTGGAGAAGCAAGGGTCTTTTGAATCTTCATAGTGTTGTTCAAATTGTTGGCTAAGTCTTAGTAACAATGTTCTCTTGTGGGAAACCCTTGTTCACAGATTTTTTTGGCAAGAATTTAAGAGATGCTTGGCATTACTTTTTATTGAAAAATGATTCCTGGCATCTCAACTCAGTACAGAACTAGGTACATCTTCTCCCACTTAGGCCAGGCAAGCCATCACAGATAGAGGAGCAAGGTTCACATGGGCAGGTAACTGAGTCAGGGAAAGTCCTTGCTCCAGTTGTTGGGGGACCTACATGAAGACCAAGCTGCACATCTGCCACATATGTTCCTAGGTCCAGCTTATGCTTGCTCTTTGGCAGTTTAGTCTGTGAGAGCCCCAAGGGTCGAGGTTAGTTGGCTCTGTTGGTCTTCCTGTGGAGTCCCTATCTCCTATGGGTTCCTTAATCCTTCCCTCACCTCTTTCACAAGACTTCCAGAGTTCAGTCTAATGTTTTGCTGTGGGTCAGCTAAACTGACTCCCAGAGAACAGTTATGCTGGGCTCCTGTCTGCATGAATAACAGAATATTAGTAGTATTAAGTATTGGTTCTTGCCCATAGGATGAGTCTCAAGTTGAGGCAGTCATTGGTTGGCCATTTCCTCAGTTTCTTCAAGGTATTTGTCCCTTCAATGCTTATAGGCAGGACAAATTTTGGGTCAGAAATTAAAATCAGAAATGGGGTGAATCTGGATGGGAAAGGATGTGGAGAGGAACTAGGATTTGTAGAGGGAGGGACAACCATAACCAGGTTACATTATTTGAAAAAAATGTATTTTCAAAGGAAAATATGCTTAGATAAATACAGTATAGTTAGTGTTCTGAGAACCAGCCTTATGTATAGCTTACATAAAGATAATATGAATCAAAATTTTATGGAAATACTCGTTAGATTACCATAAGTGCAAAAAATAGAAAGATATTATATATAATATTTTATTCTTTAAGTGTCTTTTTCATAGCAGTTGCAAATAAACACACAAAATATTGAGACTCCCTCTGCCTCTTCTTGCTGTAGGTCAGGAATTGTCTTACTTTTTCCATTCAGATGTTCTGTTAAGTAATTTAAATACCTACCTGTGACCAGTTAGAAGAAGTAATTCTTCTGCTATCATGTTCACTTATTTGATCAACATCCAAATAATGGTCTTATAGGTATATCTTTATCCCCTTAGATATTGTCACCTCAGGTAAGGCTTGATGAATACAGTCATGAGATGCTTTAAAATCTCTCTGTGTTAGTTTTAACAATGTGGTGTTTTGCATAATGAGAATAGATGTGAGTGTTTTAATATATTGTTATGATTGTTCAGATAATGCTTGATGACCAAATAAAATCTTAAGTTTACTTTCTCATCACAGATTTCTAAAAACTGTCTTTCTCCATTGGACTTGAATATATTTGTGTAGCACAGATAACTTTAAACTTGTGACTTTCCTATCTTAGTCTCTCCATTCCTGAGGTTATAGGCTCACCATGGTTAACTCTATACATTTTATTGGTTTTGTTTTTACTTTACTTTGAAAGCATCTTAGAAATAATACCCATTCCTCTTATTAATGAGAAAGAAATTTTGAAAATGGAAAATATTTAGGTAAATAATTTACTATAAAATTTTCTTTTCTATATACCACATGGCATCCAAAGGTAACTCCTCTCTTAAATTGTAATAGTAGATGTTTTTAATGTATGGTACATAAAGTTCTAGCTAGAGCAATAAGGTAACT
Source organism: Mus musculus (assembly GCF_000001635.26). NCBI lineage: Eukaryota > Metazoa > Chordata > Mammalia > Rodentia > Muridae > Mus > Mus musculus. The sequence continues at coordinate 132,189,998 of NC_000086.7, forward strand.
AAAGGATATTAAGGTGATAGAATTTGGAAAGGAAGAAGATAAAGTATTGCTATTCTCAGATGATATGATAGTATACACAAGTGAGCCCAAAAAGTATACCAGAGAATTTCTATAGCTGATAAACACCTTCAGCAAAGTGGAAAGTTACAAAATTAACTCAAAAAATCAGTGAATATATGTGTGTGTGTGTGTGTGTGTGTGTGTGTGTGTGTGTGTATGTATATCTCAAGACCCTGCTACAACATTAACAATCCTGGGCATATACCCAAAGATGTCCTACTATACTACAAGGACACATGCTCCACTATGCTCATAACAGCTTTATTCATGATAGCCAGATACTGGAAACAATCTAGATGTCCCTCAACTAAATAAAGATAAACAAAATATGGTATACCCACACAATGGAATTCTATTTAGCTATTAAAACTAAGACATAAGAATATAGTCCTAAGTGAGGTAATGGAGACCCAGAAAGACACATATGGTATATACTTACTTATACTTGGACATTAGCCCTAAAATACTGGATAACCATGCTACAACGCACAGACCCAAATCAACTGGCCCAACGGAGGATGTGTGAATCTCACTTGGAAGGTGAAACAAAATAGTCATCAAAGGTGGATGAAGCGAGGGAACTGGGTGGTAGAGAGGATGAGGAGGGATATGGGTATAACAATCATTTGGGAGGGGCAGGAAATGGCTAGGAGTGAGAATGGAAATCAGTGTAGGGTATCTGAGACTAGCTGGAAAACTATGATGGCAGAGGCAACAGAGCTCTCTGAGGGTTATTCTTGCTGAGATTCCTACCAGCAGGAAATGTAGAGTCTACAGTAGTCACCTCCTGTAGCCAGGCAGGACTTCAACATGAGACCAATCTCATGGAGAAAGGCAATTCCTGACACTATTTTTGATACTCTTCTATGCTTGCAGACAGAAAGCTTGCATAACTGTCTTCTAAGAGGCTTCATCCAGAAGCAGATAGAAACAGATGCAGAGATTCATAGTCAAAGATCAGGTAGAACTTAGAAAGTCTTATGGAAAAGTATGGGATAGAATTGAGTCATCCAGAAGAATCAAGGACACCACAGGAAGACTTACAGAGTCAGCTAGCCCATGTAATTCCATGGGAGATCACAGAGATTGAACCACAAACCAAAGAGCTTGCAGGGACTGGACCTAGGCCCCTCACACATTTGTAGCAGATGTGCAGCTTGGTCTTCCTGTGGGTTCCCTATAAGTTTGTGTGGGATCTGTCTCTGACACTTGTCTGCCATTGGATCCTCTTCCCCTACCTGGACTGCCTGATTGGGCCTCAGTAGGAGAGGAGGTGCACAGTCCTGCTGGGACTAGATGTGCCAGGGTAGGGTGGTATTAAAGTGGGGCTTCCACTTCTTTGAGGAGAAGGGGAGTAGATAATGCAGGAAGGAATTTCTATTTTATTATTACTAATTATTTTATTTATTTACACTCCAAATTTCCCCCCTTCCTGGTCCCCTTCCCCTAGTTATTCACCCCATACCCCTTTGCTTCTGAGAGGGTACTTCCCTACAAACCCACTCACTCCCACCTTACCACACTAGCATCCCCTTCCCTAGGGTATCAAGTTTCTACAGGATTAAGTGCATACTTTCCCACTGAGGCCAGACAAAGCAGTTCTCTGCTACATATGTAGCAGGGGCCACAGACAAGCCCATGCATGCTCTTTGGTTGACAGGGAAGGATTTCTAAGAGTAGGAGTAGATGGAGAGGAAGGAGAGAATTGAGACTGGTATGCAAGGTGAATAAAAAATAAATTATGGGAAATATATTTAAATTTCAAAATTGTTTTAAATAATGAAAAATATAATAACCAAACAACAATATTATTTAAGAAATAAGAAAAAAAATGTTATCTTCTTCCTTCATGACCCCAGCTTTTATTGAGGTAATTTAATTACTAGTGAGCAAAATGAATTAATAGACAAATTAATTATCAGAAAATATTTTGGCTATTTGTATTTAATGTCTGTTACTTCATCCAGAGTGTTAGAATATCAGCATGATTAGCATTAAATTACAAAAGGTCTGAAATTACTAGAATTTTCTTACATTTGCCTGATGCTTGAGTCTTGGTTAAAAAAAGTAAACTTTCACAAATCACGAACAATTTTTTGTTGATTAATGAAATTTGTCTTTGATTAAATAATAAAGCCACTTAAGAAAACTGAAAACTTAAAGACCTATTGTAAGGTATTCAAAAACAAAGGTTTGTTTTTTGTTTTTTGTTTGTTTGTTTGTTATACAAAAGAGGTTAAATTTAAGTAATGAGAATTGTTATGTGTCCTTGTTTGAATACTGTCTTCTCATCTATTGGAAGTTTTTGGCTCTCACTCCTTTGAAGCCCTATGTATATTTCGCGATATTTTATTTTTTATTGCAATGCTCAGATGGATTATACATCAACCATCAGCAGTCTGCTTATGAAAGAAGGAACACTCGGGGAATTGTCAGTAAGATCTTCTTCATATCAGTGCATACTAATGAACATTTGCTGTTCAATAAAACTGCTGGGGTCTGCAAAAGAAGATGCTTGATAATATATTTATTTTCCTATTTAAAAAGGATTTGTATTTACAGGAAATGGTAGAGGGAATAGATAATCATATTTTATACTTCTCTGGGTAAATATTTGGCAAGAAAAAAAGTCACATAAAAGGAAAAGAAAGAATGCACATCAAAAGCGTGCACTAATAATACATAAAATATTACGATATGTTGGAAAAGTAAAATGTTAACAACTTTTCACGTTTTAAAGGATAAAATCCTTCAGTAACTCTCTTTATGCAAGACTGCATTTTTCTTTATGTCTACTTAAGCTTACAGGTTGCTATGCTTTCTCTTAATTTTATTTCTGATCTTGCAGTTCTTTCCTGAGATATTTATAAGACATTTCAGAACATTAAAAGTATAGTAAGAATTTACCATGAATTTCTACTTTAATATTTGAATAAGGGAGACTTCAAGCCAAAGTCATATCACTTGCAATTTATACAAAAGGGAAAAGACAGGTAGGATTTTTGTTTTGTTTTGTTTTTGGTTTTTGTTTTTTTTTATTATACGTGTGTCCACATGCACACAAACAAGTGATAATTGCTTCTGTCCCTCCCAAACTTTGTTTTAAATGAGGTGTGACCTTTTATCTAACTTAAGATTCAATCCATAACAAGATTTAAAGGGACGTAAAACTTGTGTTTGTCTTCAATGGTTAAAAAATTCAAGACTAAGAAAAACACAGTAAGAAGCCTCAAGCAAACCGTGAACCTATATCTCAACTCCAGTCCTTTTGCAATTATATAATTATGAGTATTTCCTAGATTTTAAAGTATGATTATCATACAATACAAACAAATTTTAATGATAGTGTATAATACCAAGACTGTACTGGGATTATCTTATTAGATTCTTTTGTTCATTTCTTTGTATGTTTAACATGAAATTATCTTTTAAAAATAGAATACATGGCTACACACACACACACACACACACACACACACACATGTATAACATATATACCAAACCAGTGTAATTAGCATTTTTTCTTATCATTAGTGATTGCATGTTTGAACTTCCATTTTCTCAATATTCACAAAATGTCTGATAGGTCATTGTGAACAACAGTTCTCTTCTTGCACTATGGAATGCTAGCACTTCACCCTTTTACTCTGCTTTGATGTCACTTGAAGTCTATACCTTGGTTATTATTGTTACTCTACAAGAAACATGAGGGTGAAGCAGAAACTTAAGAGTTTTTTGGAAAGTCGATTGGATGGTGTTTTGCTGGGGCTAACATGTGAAGGAACATTTTGTTAAAGTGGACACAGGTGAAAGGCTAAGGCCAACTCGTGAGGCCTTAATTGAAACAGATACAGGAGAGAGGATGTTCTGCTAAAGCAAGCATGTGAAAGGACACGTGACAAAGGATTCTTTGTGAAAGACACGGTTGTTTCCGTCTGCCTTACATTGCATAGTTGAGATGCATTTGTGGGGATGCCATAGAGAGAAATTCACCAAAGAATTTCTGGTTGATGTACTGTAGTTTCTTACAGGTTACAAGGACTCAGGCTGATTAGATGCACATGCTGAGCCACAGATCTGTGTTGAGGAAGAGCTTGATGAGGCAAGACCTGTACTGAGATAAGAGCTTTGCTGAGGCAAGGCATGTGGAGGACACGTGATGTTTGGAGGGTATAAATAGGACTACATGGAGTGATGGAAAAAGAGCGTGGCTTTCTGGTCCAACTAGCTGTGAAATGCTTGTGGATTTCATGTCTTTGCTGATCTTCGCTTCCCTGAGAGAGGCACAGCTGAGAACTTCTCCTGGTGTCCCTGTTGATCTCTCCTGCTGACTCAAGCCAACACTGAGGCCTGGCTGTCTTTTCTAGGTCATTCACCACTGTTGCTAACACTACTTAACCGAACTGAACGGGTAGTGTATCCCTTAGGTGTTTACGAGTGGATCAAGCTGCTCCTGCTAATCTGTGAAATGAACTGCTGATTTCCAGACAACACAGATGGGAGTGCTCCAAAGAACCTTTCTAAACAGGTTCACTTCCTCCATATCTTTTCTTTTCCACTACCTCTGGTGGGTGGAGGGATAGAGGGGTGGTTAAAGCATTTGAGGACCATCATTAAATACATAATAAATATATAAATATTATATAATGTAAACATTACTTGATATATACATATTTCTGTATATGTATACATTACAGCATTATAAAATTTAGATAATTTTGAGAACTTATATCTAGTTTCTGCTTCTTTATATCTAGTTTCTGCTTTTTCTGGTTATACTCAAGAATAAGACTAGAACCTGATCATACAAAATGTATTTTGAATGAAGCAATTTCCTGAGTTGTTGAAACTTCTGTAATTTATAGACACCCTAATACTACGTGGGGGATACTCGCCCATGTACTTGGGTGTAATAAAGACAGCCAAAAATGTGTAGGTTATCACTCTCTTATTGGTTGCTCACAAGAATTTGATAGTGAGACACTATTTTGAAAGTGCCTTGGTGGTAGGATTTGGAGAAATCAAGGTAGTAGCATTAACCTAGAAATTCTCAAAATCATTCATTTGGAAAAGATAGACTGTTCTTGGGCTAGCATTTCTTTGCATTTCTAAATTCTATGAAAATATAATCCATTTTACTTATAAGAAATTATATTTTAAAACAGTTTTTGTTTATATTTTGTCAGAGACAGAAGTTATATATGAAAGGGTACCTTAAACACTGTTTCATTGAGGTGCCACTATTTTACAAATATTTGTAAGAACCACTCAGTAAAAGTATCTTCCTAGAAATTTTTCATACACTCTCTCCCATTCTCTACTCTATCCCCATCAATTTGACTTACGTGTTTAGTAAATGTTCTAAAACACACAATATCAGAATTACTTTGTAATAAATTGTATATATCAAACAGTACAGTTTTTTACAGCCATGCCATGTATTTTATGATATGGCATATACTAGTCAGATTTCCCTGGAGGAATGGAATATACATGTACACTTGACTATAAAATGAAATTTCTTAGACTAGCTACCATAATTGGAGTTTTGATTTACTGAAAATGACCATCAGAAGCCTTATGAGTCAGAGACCATGATATGTGATTGGTTCAAGAAGAAGAAACCTAAAAATAAGGAGTAATAAAAATGCACTTCTAGTCTGAGGCTCAAGGATTTAAAGTGCCTTGGAAAGTCTTTAGTGTGATTCTGTGTTGAAAAGACACTGCATAGACAATGTGATCATGCTAACTCAGAACAAATGAAACTTGGAGACACCACTAGTTTCTTTTATCGTTTCAATTTATTCTTTACAGGGTTCCAACCTATCATATTCTGAGTGAATCTTTCCTGTTCAATGTGTCAATCCTCTTCAGAGAAGCTCACATATGATGAAAATAACCTATACATCTATCAACTGATAAGTATATATATATATGTGTGTGTGTGTGTGTGTGTGTGTGTCTGTGTGTGTCTGTGTGTGTGGTGTGAATGGATCTTATTATAATATTTGTATTTTATAAATATAATATTTATATACTAAGCACACACTGTTATAAGTTGTAAGGAAAACTAAAATAATTAAATTCACAAGTAAATGGATAGATCTGGAAATAGTGATTCTGAGGAAGGTTATCCAGACTCCAGTAATATAGTATATGCTGTCTCTTCCATGTGGGTGCTAGCTTTGACTCATTAGATATGTATATTTCAATTATAGAACCCATAGAAGGCTGAAAACTAGTAAAGGACCATGGAGAAGATTTCAAGGGATGTGGGATAGAATTCAGGTGATATGAAGGGTTAAAGAGGAATAATGGAACAAGAAGGTTCAGATAGAATAGGATCTGAGATAGAATGGGAGGAGGAGTATAGAGATGGGTCACTAACATTAAGATCTTGCAAAAAGTCAAATAGAAGTTTAGTATTGTAGAAGCTTCATAAAACTCTTACTATCCAAATAGACATGGATATATTTCTATATAGCATGAGTATAAATATGGTCACCCTGTATTATGTGTGATACCAACTATTTCACCAAATACATACCATTAAGATATATATGCATACACACACACACACACACACACACACACACACACACACACATATATATTTGCAGTATCTCTTGGTTATCTGCCACAACTTGAAGGTAAGGCCTGATTGCTGATGACATCTAATAACTGAGTCATAGGACATGGATAAATCAAACTGTTAGTGACCTCTAAGTTTCATCCTCTCTGGATAGTTTTCATAGTGCTGAAATTTTCTATTCATGCTACAAGAGGAAAAAAAATAATAATCAGGATTTCACAGCTGTGATATGAGCTAAAGTACAAATCCTTGGAAAGTTCAGTGTATTGATTTAATGGAAGCAGTAACATTATGGAAGAAGCCCATAACTTTCTGAATGCATTTAAATCCTACCACACAAGATGAAACTCATTCATGGTATCATGAACTAGGTCAAAACACAGTATTTGCCTAGGTCATAGACCCTTGGGAAGAACCTTAGATTACTATTTGGGTAATAAGTATAATAATAACTTTTCACCAACATCCTTATTTTTATACCATGAGAGAGATTCCAAAGCAGTTAAAGCAGAAATAAGTCCCTTGATAGATGTCTATAAATCAAGGATTTGGGGAATATGTTGCTGTATTCTCTTCTACAAACCTTCAGTATGTGTCTCTGTCTGCTAAAGCAGACCTTCCAAAACACCAGCCATCTTGTCAGCTCTCTCTACTTTCATGCTATTTCTACATATTTAGTGTATGCAATATTCTATCTGGACTGTGTTATAGGTAAAAATCAAAACAAAATACTTTCTTCCCACTCATATTTTGTCTCTACTTGGAACCTCTGTGAACAGGAGTATACTTTCACTTGTTTCACACTGAACTGGTGGGGAAGAACTATGAAACATAAGCACATCTTTATCTAAACCATTGTTCTTCTCAGTGACCTTCAACATGGTGCTCAGGCATAGGTAATTACAAAGCAGTCTTTCAGATATCACTCCCAAAATTCTATCAATTAGATTCATGTTTTAGTCTTCCATGATCTTTGCAACAAGACACTAAGAGCTACGGTTTATCTCACTATCACATGGGTAGTAGTAATAAGAAGAAGGGATTTATATGTCATTTTATAGCCATTGTAAGATCAGTAACTATATTTGGGGTACAAATATATTTTAACTTTTTGTATAGAGCAAAGTTCTGAAATTTTTCATTTTTCATTCATGCTGATATCTTTCCAGTGTAATGCTTTTAAAATTCATATGTGCCCCTATATGTTTAAGAATAAGGTATTTTTTTTTTCTCAGCAGTGTACTGTTTTATGGACATACTATATCTTTTCAATACAGTTTACTTTAAACTTAACATATTAAATTATTTATCCAATTTATGTCTTCTAAACGAAACATGAAGCATCCCCAGATAGTATTTGATTGAAAATTCTCTACTAGATCAAAATTTAGAGGTAAGAATCAGGCTTTAAGATTTTAAGGTAAAATATCAATTTCATTTCCTGCTATAATATGCTGAAGTAAATAGAGTCTCTAGGTAGCTCATTAAAATAGTATGAGTTATGCTATCTTCTTTCTATTCTCTGAATAAAAAATAGTTTTACAGTAATTCAATCTAGAGTAACAAAGGAAATACATCTTCATTGATTGCTTTAAAAATGTGGATGCATAGTATGTTTAATTTCTTACATGGATCAATATGATCTAATACATGAGTTAGAATGGCACTGAGAATTTGTCTTGAAATACCAGTACCATATAAGTATTAGAAAATTCCACCACAGAAACTAAAATTATAATAAATGTTTGTTTATCTAATGACTCTGATGAGAATATCATGTAGTTTTGAGGTCTTACAAGTTCCTTTTATTTTATCTAGCTGTAAACATGAATATGAACACTTCAATAATAAGGTGAAATTTAAATTTTAAATTTTCTAAAATTAGTGGGAGTAGCATTTAAATTTTCTTGAAAAATGTTTAGCATATTTTCCATTGTTTGCAAATATAAATATGAATTATACCAAACATGTAAAAATACGGAAATCTATAAATTAAAAATAATAGTGTAGTAAGGAAAGTACTGAGCAGAAATGTTCACTCTTCGAAGTATTTAAAAGCAACAGCAACTTTAATTTTATTTATAATAATCGACTCACATGGAAACCTGAGGATTAATGTTTTAGAAGAGCAGAAATAATGAAATTCTTTAGTGTAGCTGACAAACTTTTTAGAATAATAATAACAATGTTTTTAAAGTTAAACAATTCATTAAAGTTTATTTAATTACTTATTATTTAAGTATGTATATAAGTATATATATGTGTGTGTGTGTGTGTGTGTCTATACTTTATGCACATTTATGCACCTGTGCACACCAATGCATAGGCAATTCTGGCCTCAGTGACAAAAGATGGACCTAAACCTCCAGAGACTTGAAGATCCAGGGAGTGGGATGGGGTGGTGCGGTGAGGATGGAAGTAGTAGGGATATCCTCTTGGAGACAGGGGAGGAGGAATGGGATGTGGAACAGTCAGAGGGCAGGCCAGGAGTGGGATAATGACTGAACTTAAAAAAATAATTATTTATATAAAAATTTATTAAAAAATTAATAATAGTAACTAACATAATTCAAAAAAGATATTCTATTTTTGCTACAATTTGAATAATATTCTGAACCCTGCTATCTTCCACAAATTTCTATTAAAAGTTACATGCATGACAGTAATAATCTTATGGTATTGTCCCTTTCACACATACTCACTCTTTCATTTATCAATAAGCCTGATATTAATAATAACCAAATTTTTAAACCACAAACTAACTTTAATTTATATCATATCCACTTCCTTTCCCAAGTATTTAATGTCCAGAATTTCATATGAAGTTGAAGAGGAATTGTCCTCTGTTTTTCCTAATGGAACTTGAACTGGAATGGAAACTGAAGGGATATTCCTGAATTTTCCAACTAAAAGAAGTAAGCACACTTTAAATCACAGAAAGACCTTCTTTTTTTTTTTTTTTTTTTTACGTAGCTGAGGATTTTTATTTGAATGATAACAGAAAAATTTTCCAGGGAAGAATGTGTTTGAACCCTTTTGTTTGCTGGCTTATTTTTCATTATTGAATTTGTTTCCTTTACATCATCATTAGAGCTTCTGCTCCCTCCTCTCCTCCCAGTCCAGCCTCACCTCCCCTTCCCCCTTACCCCCACCCTTTCTCCTCAGAGAAATGGAGACCTTCTGTGGATACCAACCCACCTTGGCCTATTAAGCTGTAGTAGGACCGGGGCCCATCTTCTCCTGTTGAGGCTCGACAAGGCCATCCAGTTAGAGTAGAGGGATCCAAAGGCAGGCAACAGTCAGAGACAGCCCCTGCTCCTTCTATCAGAGATCTCACATTGAGGACCAAGCTGTACATCTGTCATGCATGCTCTCTGGTGAACTGTTCAGTTTCTGTGAACCTCTATGAGCCCAGGTTAGTTGCTTGAACTCCAAGTAAGGTGTGTATGTTCCATCAGTGATAGATAAAGGGAAATAGAGTAATTGGGTAGAACAGCTGAGAAATATGGAAGTTAAATAAGTGAAATGGTGTGGTAAGAAAAGGGATCTGTCCCTGTCTCTGGGGTGATTGGCACATAGAATGAACAGGAGTTGGAACACGGAGCATAAGGAGTAAGGGAGAGGAAAAAAATAAAAGGACTGAGACTTCAAGTTGAGTTGAAACAATAAGAACAAGGCTAACCTAGTGTTCTCCTTTAACAAACACATTTCCTAATGTTTTTATCCCACATGCAATTTTATATTTATGGAAACAAGTAAAAATCCTATAAAAGTATGGAAATATTTGAATGTATCATGGTTATAATGTCATAAATATTTAGGAGCCTCCATGACCCCGTGCATGGCATGGAGAATGAAGTTTGAAATATGTTATTTATATAAAATATCAAATTGTGGTATTAATTTCATTCAAAGTTATAAGAGATATTCCATCATTTGTTTCTTTACTACTGTGTGATGAATAATAAGATTCATGGGTTAGATAGACTGCATTGAGAACAGGTTTTTATCTTAATTGTACCAATGTTTGACTACTTGTCATACAGTGTTATCAGATCTACATATATAATGTAGATGTCAAGAAAACTAAGTCTGCAATACCCAAGCTATAGAAAGGACAAATTTATACAGCTTTATAATGAGGTTATATCCCTTAAATCACGTAGTATATTTGAAAACATAAAAAGTTAGGAGCTGTGACAAATGGATGGACCATCTAGAGACTGCCATATCCAGGAATCCATCCCATAATCAGCTTCCAAACGCTGACACCATTGCATACACTAGCAAGATTTTGCTGAAAGGACCCAGATATAGCTGTCTCTTGTGAGACTATGCCGGGGCCTAGCAAACACAGAAGTGGATGCTCACAGTCAGCTAGTGGATGGATCACGGGGCTCCCAATGGAGGAGCTAGAGAAAGTAACCAAGGAGCTAAAGGGATCTGCAACCCTATAGGTGGAACAACATTATGAACTAACCAGTACCCTGGAGCTCTTGACTCTAGCTGCATATGTATCAAAAGATGGCCTAGTCAGCCATCACTGGAAAGAGTGGCCCATTGGACACACAAACTTTATATGCCCCAGTATAGGGGAACACGGGGGCCAAAAAAATGGGAATGGGTGGGTAGGGAAGTGTGGGGGAGGGTATGGGGGACTTTTGGGATAGCATTGGAAATGTAATTGAGGAAAATATGTAATAAAAATATTAAAATTTTTAAAAAGTAAGTCATAATAAACACCATAGCTAAACAGTATATCATACTGTTCTGCATCACACACACATTGACCTTAGAATTATGTTGATATTCTGGAGCTAGAGCCTGCTGCTATACAAGACAGTACTTTCACTAATAATACAGAAATCTCAGTCTATGCTTTAATGAAAATTTTACCATATTATAAAACATGGTGAGAGCACTGAAAGTAAGAAAGATTTTCCATCTGAGCTCCATATATGTCAATCAAATACTTCAGACATTTCATATGTACATCTATAGTAGTAATGACTAGAGTCTTTAGCCATTCCTTTGATACCAGGCCATTGCATATTACACTTTTGTATTAGTTTATTCCAATCAGAGTAATAATTTATTTTCTGGAATGGAAGTTGCATTTTCATAGTATCATAGTGATTATTTAGTGGCAGTATGTCTTTTATCAATTGTTTTAGCAACCCCTCATGACACTATAATGGAGATTCTTTCTCTTTTAATTTATCTACTTATTTATTGTATATGAGTACACTGTAGCTGTCTTCAGGCACACCAGAAGAAAGCACCAGATCCCACTACAGATGGTTCTAAGCCACCATATCATTGCTGGGAATTGAATTCAGTACATCCAGAAGAGGATTAGATGCTCTTAATCATGGAGCCATCTTTCCAGCCCATAAGATATAAATGAGATGATGCTTTGATGTATTTGAGGACAAGGTTTACTCTCTCCCGCCAATGACCAGCCTCAGCTTTGAGGGGAGTTCTGAGAGAAATGGTGTGTGGGAGTGACAAAACAAACCACTCAAAGTCAAAATCAAAATCAAATATTGGTTCCAAATTGACAACCTATTTTCTGTTTGAGACAGCTTTCAGATTGCTCTCTCTGGAGATCTCAAGATTCTTTCTCTCTGTCTCTCTGTTTCTCTGTCTCTCTGTCTCTCTCTCTCCTTCCACCCCTCCCTACCTCCTCTCTCTGCCTCCCTCCTTCCTCTCTCTAAATAGCTTTCTCATGTTATTCTCTGCTCAAGACAGTTCTACATGCAGTTCTGTCTTTCTATTTTAGCACATCTCTTGCAGATCATAAGCCCGGTCTTTTATTTTACATAGCAATCTAGTTATTTACTTTTGATTATCCTATGAATCAGCATCCAATGACTCCAGCCCCTTAACTCTTAGGAGACAACAAGCACACATTTTCTTTTTCCTTTAACATTGCAACAGAATTCAGAGATCTGCCTGCCTCTGTTAAGCACAGAAGATAAACTAGCTGGATGGGACCCTGTACTAAAATTATCATTTCTATCACACTTGGGTCTAACCTTGTTCTGTCCCAGGCTGATCCTGAACTCAGGAATCTGACTGCTTTTGTAAGAATAAACAAAACAAAACAAACAAACAAACAAAAACGTAGCTGGGTGGGATCTCCTGTGATTACCATCTCCCTATTTTGCTATCTCCTTCCTTAGTATCTTTCTGACATGTTGGCTCACATCACTGCTACTTTTGCTCCTTTAGATATATAAAGCCCCTCATGTAGTACATATTGAATCCTTATTTTTGGAGAAATTACATATATTATGTGTCTTTGTATGTGATATATACATTCATTAATTTATTTTTGAATGTATGTTTGAGATGGTATGTAGGCACTCATATAGGGTTCTCATGCATGGGTATGGATGTGTAGAGAAGCCTCTATTGCTCTCCACATAATACATTAATTCAGGGACTCTGAGCTGACCCGAGAGCTCACTGATTTGAGTAGCCTGGTTAAGCAACTTGCTCCGGAGTTGTCTTGTCTCCGCCTTCCAAATGTTGGAATTGTTGCATGTTATGATGTCCCAACCCCAGCTTTTATGCGCAGTCTAAGGATCTAAACTAATTGCATTGGCAAGTGCTTTCACCAGTGAATAATCTTCCCAGATCTAAAGCTTCTAAATTAAGTAAAAAGGAATGAAGGAGAGAAGGAAGGAAGGAAGGAAGGAAGGAAGGAAGGAAGGAAGGAAGGAAGGAAGGAAGGAAGGAAGGAAAGAAGGAAGGAAGGAAGGAGGGAAGGAAGGAAAAAAGGAAATACATAACTGGATGCTGTGTTCTATGGAAAGCATTTACTAAATATTCAATGAAGGATTAATATATTCAATAATTTTTGAGTTTTCTTATTTTCTGAAAAGAAAATAAGAGATTCATCATTAGTCAATGTAATAGTACAAGAAAGAATGTAAAGTATGTTTAAAATATGCCTTTTATGCCTAAACAAAGGAGCATATCTGAAGGATAGTGTTATCAGGGAAAATACCACGAAGGAAACTGCAAGTCACGTTGGCTTTTCAGTGTAGATGATTTCAGCTAAGAACAAACAGTATCTCAAGAACCAGTCTTTATATTACTCTAGGGTCCTTCTGTTTGTTTATTTGATTGTTTGTTTGTGTTGGTACCAGTTTCAAATGAGGTTCTTGGTACCTTTAGATTTATATCAGAGTATCATCCTCCTAACAAAAGCAAGAATAAAACTCTCAACAATGTCATCATAAATAGACAGATAAAGAGAGATTAACATGAAAAAATGTCTATATAGCCCTGACTGGTATACAACTCACTATGTAGATCAGTCTAACTTTAAAATTACAGGAATCTTCCTTCTCCCTCCCGGGATTAAGGGCATGCACGACCAAATAAGTTACTATTGCTAGAGTGATGTAATCCTTTGATTATCTTCTCCTGAGTTACACCTTACATTAAATTAAATTAAATTAAATTCTGGGTCTAGAAGTAGAAAGGAAAATGTAAATCAAGCCACCTTGAAAATTCATTACCAGATGAAAGAGGGGCTAGATTCTTAGTGTTAACATTAAAAAGAAAAAAAAAAAAAACCTCTACATGATGTGGCATTATAGAAGTTTTTCAGTGTATATATCCGCTTTAGGGTTTTTTCTTCTTATAAAGAAAAATGGCGTACAATAGAATAAAAACTTATTTAATGTTGCACATGTGATTTTGTTTACTGTGTTGTTAAAGTTTGTTTCCTTCTCCTATATTCCTAAGGCATTCTAGAGTTCTTAATTGACTTAATAGTAATGCAATGGCAGATATAAAGAGATTCACATTTTTACTATACAAAATTGTAATCATACACACAGAATATTTTCACATGATTTGGTGCATGTACCCCATGCTATAATGCATGGTTTAAATTTCTACTTTAAACTTGTAGTTCTTTCAATCACTACTTTTGCACTTAATCAAATTGAAGCAAAGTTGATGCTCTAAAACTCTTCAACTTTTGAACTGGCAATTTGTTCAATGCATGAAAAAAATAGAAGCAGTTAGTAATTCTCAAATTATACTCTTTGATAGATTTTCTTTTATTATTATTATTATTTAAATATTTTTATTACATATTTTCCTCAATTACATTTCCAATGCTATCCCAAAAGTCCCCATACCTCCCCCCTACTCCCGTACCCACCCATTCCCACTTTTTGGCCCTGGCGTTCCCCTGTACTGGGGCATATAAAGTTTGCATGTCCAATGGGCCTCTCTTTCCAGTGATGGCCGACTAGGTAATCTTTTGATATATATGCAGCTGGAGTCAAGAGCTCCCGGGTACTGGTTAGTTCCTTAATGTTGTTGCACCTACAGGGTTGCAGATCTCTTTAGTTCCTTGGATACTTTCTCTAGCTCCTCCATTGGGGGCCCTGTGATCCATCCAGTAGCTGACTGTGAGCATCCACTCTTGCACACACTCAACTGGCCATGAAGAACGACTCTGCAACAGGATCCTTCTGCACACGTTTATTCAGTCCTGTTTATTCTTGTTTATATATCCCTTGTTTATATCTCCCTTGTTAATATCTCCCTTGTTTATATCTCCCTTGTTTATATCTCCCCCGAACCCTGGGCCTCTCACTCTTTTATACTCTCAGTTCCCATCCATGCACAGCAGGCCATGCCACCTCACCAGGCAGCAGCTTCAGCTAATCAGGGCAGCAGGGGCATATCTCCATCAAAATGGATTCTGGTACACCTGCACAGCTCTCAAGATGTTTGTGGCTTATATGAGGAAGTCAGGTGCAAATCATACGACTTAGCTGCAGTCCCTGGCGCCTTTGGGACTGCTGCCACACCTGCTCCTCACATCTCCCCCCTTTTTCATTTTTGGCAGAGAGAATGTCTGTAGATAGCCCCCTGCAGCCATGCCCCTTACCCGTCCTTGGGAGACAAACAGCATTGGTTTGATCCCTGTCTTAGGTTGGTGACATGCCCAGGGAGTCTTATCACTGACTACCTCCCTATCATGCCAAGCCACACCTGGGGAGATTGTGTTTTGCTTGTGGCAGGTGCATCAAAAGGCCAGGGTGTTGATTAATCTATGGCCAGATCTTAATTGCTGCAAGCAAGCCTCATGGGTGAAGGTAGAGGTCTGATCCCCAGTGTGCAAGCATAGGGGCCCTACACAAAACCATCCCTTGGGCTCATCACCCAGAGAGGTCTTGGCCAGCTCCCGTGTCATTTTTCCTGGGGGAAGGGAACTAGGACACTGAACCTTCATGCAATCAGACATGCCTTCCACAGGATGCCACCAGCAAGCTATCCTCTATGCAGTGCTTAGCCTTGCACCCCACGGCATAACGCAGCATAATTTCTTTTAGAGCGGCAAACCGAATCTGAGGAGATTGTCCCGCCTCCACTGCAGCAAAAGCCTACGCTACCATGGTGAAAGTGCGGGCCCGCACACTCTGCACCTAATACATGTGCCAAACACACAACACACACACACACACACACTATAACAAGCATACATCCCAGGGCTCTCATCCCTGCTCATCTTCCCTAAAGCAAGGGATATATAGCCAGAGGGGCTATCTCTTTAAGGGGAATCCAGGGATCAAAAAGGCATGGGAAAATTTTAACGTCATGTCGAGCTGGTATTGGCTTCTGGAACACTGAAAGGATCTCCCATCTCGGCTCCATCGTTTGTGCTTGTGGGACCATCTACCACATCCACAGGGGCAACTGGATCAGGAGCCTCATTCTTGCAGCATCTCACCAACCTCTCCAGCACCCAAAGAGGTTCCGTCTGGTCCTGTGGAAACACACAAACAGACCCTTTCGCCCATGTCAACACCTGATCTACTCGATCCCCAGGGGAGATGGATAAAATACGTCGTGGTGATGAGACCATAACCTCAATCACCTGTGTATCCATTGGGGAGTCAATACAAGAGTCAAGTTTTCACTAACTTCCCCTCTGATAGCAATCTGATTCACCTGCTCAAACACTTGCAGTGGACAGTGGATATCCTATTTGTTGTCGTGCAAATCGACCTTGACCAAGCATCATATCTCTATCCCATGCAAATTCAGCTTGATCAGTGAAAATAGGACATCCCAGCAAGGAGAATCTAATCTCTCTCCAAATCTCTGGACAGAAGGTCCACCTATAGGTGGCTGCTGAGGAGGCATAGGGAGGAGGCACAGAAGCTAATTCGCCTTCCTCCTCTGCCTCGACTCTTTTATTTTGTCCTTTCTGTCCACCTGATAACACTGTGTCTCCTTTCTTTTTCTTTTTTCTTTTTAAGCCCTTCTCCTCTTCCAACATACTCTTGTTGCTCTGTAAGGATTTTCTGACCTGTCTTGACTGTCTCTACACACAGTTTCAAACAGTAACAGAGTCCATATATCAGAACAAACAAGACCAAAACTATCAGACCTACCCACAAAGGGTCAATGGGAGAAAAAAGCATAACTACACAATGAGGATAACTTGTCCCAAAACCGTGAACCTTAACTTGTCCCAATGCCGGGAACCTTATCGTTACTTTGTGCCTGCTTCCTGGCAACTTTATATTCGCCTCTATTTTATCAGAGGTCCTTCCCAAACTCCTGGGGTCGCAAGTTTCACTCACCATGAACTTACCCTGCCTGCAACCACTGACTGCTGAAAGTTCTGAACTCGGTGGGGGAGTCGGTTCCCTGTACGGGCCGGGCCACCAATTGTCGCGTCTGCTCTCAACCAGCAAGAATGACACAACCACCAGTCCTTCAGAGCAGTTTATTCAGTCTTCATCTTTCTTCTTTCTCTTCATCAGTACTGTTCCCCAGCTGAAGAGTTCTGAATCCACGCTGGATCCTTCTCAATAGTCTGTATTGCAGGAACACTTCATTACCACCGTTCCCCAGCTGAAGAGTTCTGAATCCACGCCAGATCCTTCTCAACAGTCTGTTTTACAGGAACCTTTATTAACAGCTCCTTCCCCATGATGCAGTTCTGAATCCTCCCTGTAGCAGGGGGTCTTCGCTCATGCCTGAAGATGTTTCTTGTCCCGGATTTTCAGCACCACTTCTTGCACGCGCTCAACTGGCCAGGAAGAACGATGCTGCAACAGGATCCTTCTGCACACGTTTATTCAGTCCAGTTTCTTCTTGTTAATATCTCCCTTGTTTATATCTCCCTTGTTTATATCTCCCTGGAACCCTGGGCCTCTCACTCTTTTATACTCTCAGTTCCCATCCATGCACAGCAGGCCATGCCACCTCACCAGGCAGCAGCTTCAGCTAATCAGGGCAGCAGGGGCATATCCATCAAAATGGATTCACTGGTATCCTGGTACACCTGCACAGCTCTCAAGATGTTTGTGGCTTATATGAGGAAGTCAGGTGCAAATCATACGACTTAGCTGAAGTCCCTGGCGCCTTTGGGACTGCTGCCACACCTGCCCATCACAATCCACTTATGTGTTTGCTAGGCCCCGGCCTAGTCTCACAAGAGACAGCTATATCAGGGTCCTTTCAGCAAACTCTTGCTAGTGTATGCAATGGTGTCATCGTTTGAAGGCTGATTATGGGATGGATCCCTGGATATGGCATTCTCTAGATGGTCTGTCCTTTTGTCTCAGCTCAAAACTTTGTCTGTGTAACTCCTTCCATGGGTGATTGTTTCCAATTCTAAGAAGGGTCAAAGTGTCCACACTTTGGTCTTCGTTCTTCTTGAGTTTCATGTGTTTTGCAAATTGTATCTTATATCTCCGGTATACTAAGTTTCTGGGCTAATATCCACTTATAAGTGAGTACATATCATTTAAGTTCTTTTGGGATTGTGTTACCACACTCAGTATGATGCCCTCCAAGTCCAACCATTTGCCTATGAATTTCATAAATCCATTCCTTTTAATAGCTGAGTAGTACTCTATTGTGTAAATGTACCACAATTTTTGTATCCGTTCCTCTGTTGAGGGGCATCTGGGTTCTTTCGAGCTTCTGGCTATTATAAATAAGGCTGCCATGAACATAGTGGAGCATGTGTCCATCTTAGCAGTTGGAAGATCTTCTGGATATATGCCCAGAAGAGGTACGGCAGGATCCTCCGGTATTACTATGTCCAATTTTCTGAGGAACCGCCAGACTGATTTCCAGAGTGGTTGTACAAGCTTGGAATCTCACCAACAATGGAGAAGTGTGCCTCTTTCTCCACATCCTCACCAGCATATGCTGTCAACTGAATTTTTGATCTTAGCCATTCTAAGTGGTTTGAAATGGAATCTCAGGTTTGTTTTGATTTGCATTTCTCTGATGATTAAAGATGCTGAACATATTTTCAGGTGCTTCTCAGCCATTCGGTATTCTTCAGGTGAGAATTCTTTGTTTAGCTCTGAGCCCCATTTTTAATGGGGTTATTTGATTTTCTGGAGTCCACCTTCATGAGTTCTTTATATATATTGGATATTAGTCCCCTATCTGATTTAGGATAGGTTAATTTACTTTCCCAATCTGTTGGTGGCCTTTTTGTCTTATTGACAGGGTCTTTTGCCTTACAGAAGCTTTGCATTTACATGAGGTCCCATTTGTCAATTCTCAGTCTTACAACACAAGCCATTGCTGTTCTATTCAGGAATATTTCCCCTGTTCTTCGAGGCTTTTCCCCAATTTCTCCTCTATAATTTAAGTGTCTCTGGTTTTATGTGGAGTTCCTTGATCCACTTAGATTTGACCTTAGTACAAGGAGATAGGAATGGATCAATTCACATTCTTCTCCATGATAACCACCAGTTGTGCCAGCACCATTTGTTGAAAATGCTGTCTTTCTACCACGGGATGGTTTTAGCTCCCTTGTAGAAGATCAAGTGACCATAGGTGTGTGGGTTCATTTCTGGTCTTCAATTCTATTCCATTGGTCTACTTGTCAGTTACTATACCAGTACCATGCAGTTTTTAATCACAATTGCTCTGTAGTAAAGCTTTAGGTCAGGCATGGTGATTCTACCAGAGGTTCTTTTATCCTTGAGAAGAGTTTTTGCTATCCTAGGCTTTTTTTTTATTCCAGATGAATTTGAAGATTACTCTTTCTAATTCGTTGAAGAATTGAGTTGGAATTTTGATGGGGATTGCATTGAATCTGTAGATTGCTTTTGGCAAGATAGCAATTTTTATAATGTTGATCCTGCCAATCCATGAGCATGGGAGATCTTCCCATCTTCTGAGATCTTCTTTAATTTCTTTCTTCAGAGACTTGAAGTTCTTATCATACAGATCTTTCTCTTCCTCAATTAGAGTCATGTCAAGATATTTTATATTAATTATGACTATTGAGAAGGGTATTGTTTCCCTAATTTCTTTCTCAGCCTGTTTATTCTTTTTGTACAGAAAGGCCATTGACTTGTCTGAGTTAATTTTATATCCAGCTACTTCACCGAAGCTGTTTATCAGGTTTAGGAGTTCTCTGGTGGAGTTTTTAGGGTCACTTATATATACTATTATATCATCTGCAAAAAGTGATGTTTTGACTTCATCTTTTCCAATTTGTATCCTCTTGATCTCCTTTTGTTGTCGAATTGCTCTGGCTAGGACTTCAAAAGCAATGTTGAATAGGTAGGGAGAAAGTGGGCAGCCTTGTCTAGTCCCTGATTTTAATGGGATTGCTTCCAGCTTCTCACCATTTACTTTGATGTTGGCTACTGGTTTGCTGTAGATTGCTTTTATCATGTTTTGGTATGGGCCTCCAATTCCTGATCTTTCCAGGACTTTTATCATGAATGAGTGTTGGATCTTGTCGAATGCTTTTTCCGCATCTAGGGAGATGATCATGTAGTTTTTGTCTTTGAGTTTGTTCATATAATGGATTACGTTGATGGATTTCCATATATTAAACCATCCATGCATCCCTGGAATAAATCCTAATTGGTCAAGATGGATGATTGTTTTAATGTGTTCTTGGATTTGGTTAGCAAGAATTGTATTGAGTATTTTTTCATTGATATTCATAAGGGAAATTGGTCTGAAGTTCTCTATCTTTGTTGGCTCTTTCTGTGGTTTAGGTATCAGAGTAATTGTGGCTTCATAGAATGAGTTGGGTAGAGTACCTTCCGTTTCTATTTTGTGGAATAGTTTGTGAAGAACTGGAATTAGGTCTTCTTTCAAGGTCTGATAGAACTCTGCACTAAACCTGTCTGGTCCTGGGCTTTTTTTGGCTGGGAGACTATTAATGACTGCTTCTATTTCTTTAGGGGATATGCCACTGTTTAGATCGTTAACTTGATCTTGATTTAACTTTGGTGCCTGGTATTTGTCTAGAAATTTATCTACTTCATCCAGGTTTTCCAGTTTTGTTGAGTATAGCCTTTTGTAGAAGGATCTGATGGTGTTTTGGATTTCTTCAGGATCTGTTGTTATGTCTCCCTTTTCAGTTCTGATTTTGTTAATTAGGATGCTGGCCCTGTGCCCTCTAGTGAGTTTAGCTAAGGGTTTATCTATCTTGTTGATTTTCTCAAAGAACAGCTCCTCATTTGGTTGATTCTTTGAATAGTTCTTCTTGCTTCCACTTGGTTGATTTCGCCCCTGAGTTTGATTATTTCCTGCTATCTACTCCTCTTGGGTGAATTTGCTTCCTTTTGTTCTAAAGCTTTTAGCTGTGTTGTCAAGCTGCTAGTGTGTGTTCTCTCTAGTTTCTTTTTGGAGGCACTCAGAGCTATGAGTTTCCCTCTTAGAAATGCTTTCATTGTGTCCCATACTTTTGGGTATGTTGTGGCTTCATTTTCATTAAACTCTAAAAAGTCTTTAATTTTTTTCTTTATTCCTTTCTTGACCAAGGTATCATTGAGAAGAGTGTTGTTCAGTTTCCACGTGAATGTTGGATTTCCATTATTTATGTTGTTATTGAAGATCAGCCTTAGTCCATGGTGATCTGATAGGATGCATGGGACAATTTCAATATTTTTGTATCTGTTGAGGCCTGTTTTGTGACCAACTATATGGTCAATTTTGGAGAAGGTCCTGTGAGGTGCTGAGAATAAGGCATATCCTTTTGTTTTAGGATGAAATATTCTGTAGTTATCTGTTAAGTCCAATTGTTTCATAACTTTTCTTAGTTTCACTGTGTCCCTGTTTAGGTTCTGTTTCCATGATCTGTCCATTGGTGAAAGTGGTGTGTTGAAGTCTCCCACTATTATTGTGTGAGGTGCAATGTGTGCTTTGAGCTTTACTAAAGTTTCTCTAATGAATGTGGCTGCCCTTGCATTTGGAGCATAGATATTCAGAATTGAGAGTTCCTCTTGGAGGATTTTACCTTTGATGAGTATAAAGTGTCCCTCCTTGTCTTTTTTGATAACTTTGGGTTGGAAGTCGATTTTAATCGATATTAGAATGGCTACTCCAGCTTGTTTCTTCAGACCATTTGCTTGGAAAATTGTTTTCCAGCCTTTCACTCTGAGGTAGTGTCTGTCTTTTCCCCTGAGATGGGTTTCATATAAGCAGCATAATGTTGGGTCCTATTTGTGTAGCCAGTCTGTTAGTCTATGTCTTTTTATTGGGGAATTGAGTCCATTGTTATTAAGAGATATTAAGGAAAAGTAATTGTTGCTTCCTTTTTAGGCTGTGTTCTCCTGTATTTCTTTAAGTGAGTTACTAAAGTCCTTCTTGATGTCCTCTACCACCATCATGAGATATGTTTTTAAATTCGGGTCTAGCTTTTCGGGTGTGTTGAGGTGCCCAGGACAAGGTGGGATGGGAGTGCTGTGTTCTGATGATGGTGAGTTGTCTTGATTTCTGTTAGTAGGATTCTTATGTTTGCCTTTCACCATCTGGTAATCTCTGGAGCTAGTTGTTATAGTTGTCTCTGGTTAGAGCTTGTTCCTCAGGTGATTATGTTAGCCTCTATCAGCAGACCTGGGAGACTAGCTCTCTCCTTACTTTCAGTGGTCAGAGTACTCTCTGCAGGCAAGCTCTCCTCTTGCAGGGAAGGTGCCCAGATATCTGGTGTTCGAACCTGCCTCCTGGTGGAAGTTGTGTTCCACTCACCAGAGGTCTTAAGATCCCGTGGAGGGTCCTGTGGGGTTCCTTGTGGGTGTCCGGAGACTTCGTGTTCAAGGAACCCGGTGCTGGTGTGGACCAGAAGGGACTTGTGACCCTGATCAGGCAGGGTTATCTGCTTCCCTAATTAATGCAGTCTCAGGTCCTGCACAATTGGATTGGAGAAGATGCTGTGTTACACTCACCAGAGGTCTTAAGATCCTGTAGGGGGGTCCTGTGGGGGACCTTGCGTGTGTCCGGAGACTCTGCATGCAAGGAACCCCGGTGCTGGCGTGGACCGGAAGGCCAAATTACTCTTAAATTTGAAATTAATTCTGTAAAAATTGTTTCATATGCTGTGGTTAGGGACAATACTACTATAATCTGTGACATAAAAAAAAAACAAAACAAAACTATGCAACTGAATATTTAGCCCAAGAATGTCTATATATTAGCTGCAAAGAGGAGGACAATGAGTTCTGAATCTTCATTTAAGAAAATATCACCAAAATTGAATAGATGCTGTACAGACTAGACTTACTAATTTCTATTTCCTGTGTGAAGGCTTCAGTTTGAGGCCACTGTGTTTCTGGCACAAGGTTTGTATTTAAGAAATATGTTAATTTTTTTCTAGCTCCTCTTTAGGGGCCCTGTGTTCCATCCAATAGATGACTATGAGCATCCACTTCTGTATTTGCCAGGCACTGTCATAGCCTCACAAGAGATAGCTATATCATGGTCCTGTCAGCAAAATCTTTCTGGCGTATGCAAATAGTGTCTGGGTTTGGTTGTTGTATAAAATACCTAAGGAGGTAAAGGGGTCTGCAACCCTATAGGAGGATCAACAATATAAACAAACCAGTAACACCCAGAACTATGTCTCTAGTTGCATATGTAGCAGAGGATGGCCTAGTTGGCCATCAATGGGAGGAGATGCCCTTGGTCTTGTGAAGATCATATGCAGCAGTACAGGGAAATGCCAGTTCCAGGAAGCAGGAGTAGATGGGTTGGGGAGCAGGGTGGGGGGAGTGTATAGGGGACTTTCAGTATAGCATTTGAAATACAAATGAAGAAAATATCTAATTTAAAAAAATAATAAAAAAAAGAAATGTGTGAATTAAAAATAACCTGCCAAGTTGCACTGAGTCCCCACTAAATCTTATAGATTCCAAGATATTTGGAGGAGACATCTTCCACACAATGTTACACAACAAACATAGACTAAAAGTGATAGTGAAAATCCTGCCTGTAAAACTTTCTAACTAGTTGGTTATTTTATAACAAATTAAAACTATTACAATTTTTGCTTTCTGAGACTGATGATGAAAAAGTGAAGCAGTGCTTTGTAAGCACCAAACCTTTGTTGGGTACACAGTAGTTCTCTTATTGTTTTCAGAAGTGAATGTTCAAAAATAGTTTTGAATATATTGTGTATATCAAGTATTATGTAGAATACACACATATATGTTATGTTCTCTTATTTCTAGCACTTTGTGATAAACGTAATGACATATCAGATGTTTCCCTTCTCATGGTAAAGTCTAAGCATACCATGATTTGCAAAACATGGGCAAAGGAATAGTGGATAATAGATAGTG
The DNA here is from genome assembly GCF_000001635.26 of Mus musculus. Classification (NCBI taxonomy): domain Eukaryota; kingdom Metazoa; phylum Chordata; class Mammalia; order Rodentia; family Muridae; genus Mus; species Mus musculus. Next base: position 132,214,247 of record NC_000086.7, read on the forward strand.
AGAGCTATAAGGAACTCATAGGACAAGTGTGTGTGTGTGTGTGTGTGCGTGTGCATGTCTGTAATAAAATGAATTACACTACATTATGAAACAAGGAGACTCCAAAGATCCAGTTTAGTTTGTCTTCTGTTGGCATTCTCCTGCTGGATGAAGTGGAACATTTTGGTTTCTTTGGAAACTCAGTTGTGTCATACGATCTTTTGCTGGGCAGACACGTGAAAGAATGTTTTGCTGAATCAGACACAGGTGAGAAGAGGTTTTGCTGAAGCTGACACATGAGAGCACAAGTTAGGTTTAGAAAAAATATAAAAAACCCACAGACAATGGGAGAAAAATCTATCTCATAGGTTCATCTTGCTCTGCTCCACTATTTTTCGCCGAATACACTCATGTATTGTGTTGCTGATCTTTGTTTGTCATAACTTAATAGAGAGCAACTCTCCAAAGAACTTCTCATGATACTCTTGTGGCTTCAAGGGAAAAAGGCGCGCACAAGGGTGGGGTGGGGGCTCACAGTTTGTCTGTATTGAACTGCCATTGCTGATTTATGAGTGCTGATTTTTGAGTGTAGTGGACTGCTGCTGCTAATTCATGTTGATGTTTTGCTAGAAGACTGGACTTTTGAAAATCAAGATTGGAATAGCCCCCAAGAACTATTTCTAAACTGGTCCACATCCCACTTTGTCCTATTAACCTTTCTTTACTACTACCCCTGGTAAGTGGTGGGCTAGATGGGAGGTTGAAGTATTTAAGAACCCTTTTAAAAGTAGGTTTTGAAAATTCTAAGTTTATAGCTGGCCATATAAACTACTCTTTAGAGGACATCTTAGTGTCATCCATCACCCATGGCTATTACACACTGTTCACTTCCTCTTTCCTTGGGGCTCTCTGATACCTGAGGAGAAGGATTTGATAGAGATATCCCATTTAGATCTGAGTGTTCCAAGGTTTCTCATCTCTTATTGTGTGGCTATGCATATTTGCATTTTTTCCCATCTGCTGTAGAAGAAATCTTGTCTGATGATGGCTTAGTAAGGCATTGATATATGAGCATAGCAGAATCCCATTAGGTGTTATTTTATTGATACTTTTTAAGAATAGTAGTATTTTGTTCTACACTGTTTCTCAGCTAGCTAGTCTCAGGTTCTTGGTTATCCAAGCAGTATCAGGTATGGGTCCAATGTCATAAAATATACCTTGAGTCAAATCAGATATTGGTTGGTTACACCAACAATATTTGTGCCATTTCCCTAGCACATCTTTCAGGCATGGCACCATTGTCAATCCACAGGTTAATGGATGGTTTGGTGTTTATGGTTCTGCTTTGGTAACATGCAGATTACCTTCCTGTACCAAAAATGCAATCATGTAGGCATAAAGGATTTAGGTAGGCACAATCTGAGCTTCTCCATGTCCAATGTGTTTTGTAGTTGTTGTCTTCAGCAATGGGGCTTTGCTATCTGTGGAAAGCAACCTACAGTTTTGGCAACAGCTTGGGTTGTTGTGGGCTCCCATGGGACCTCTTTGGCCAACAACTCAATTAAATATAACCCAGTCTAAGTACTTGAAGATCCAGTGCTTTTTAAATAAAGAAAGCAGGAAGGGTCAGAGCTAGTCAAACACAGTTCCAGCACACAGCTTGCGTAGAACCAGTCCCATCTCAATACAGATCTGTTTTTGCAGAGTTTGCTTTTCTCCCTATCCGTTCTCCAATGCTGCTAGTATTAGAAATAAATCATTTAGCTGTTTCTCCCTGAGTATTCAGAACTTCCCTTATGGCAATTCCATCATCACTACTATGAGAAAATGTGGTGTACATAATAATTATCTTTAAAATTTGCATAGTGAAATAAATTATACAACTCCAACTTGTTCTGTGCCCTGTAGTGTCATTATTATTTTTTTTTTACCCATGATGAAAGACAAATTAGGCTTAATTTAGCAACATAAGCAAGGACAAGATTTTTTCAATGGCTTTGCACCCACTTAAGCTTTTTAGCCTATCTACCCTAACATATTTGTCATATTCAATGCATCGATTTTACAGGAAATATGGAATACTTTTTTTCAGACTTACTTTTAAAGAATCCTACACTCATTGTCATAATCCCATTAAAAGTGCATCTAAGAGATCTAGAGGGTGATTAGCAGTTAGGAGCACTTGATGCTTTTGTAGATGACTCAGGCTCAATTCTCAGAATCTACATTGTGGGTCCACCTGTTTACAACTTCACTTCTAGGGCATCTGAAAGGCTCTTGTAGCTTCTGTGGGCACAGCATACATGTGGTATATAGATACACATGAAAAATAAATAGCAATATATATATATATATGTGTGTGTGTGTGTGTGTGTGTGTGTGTGTGTATATTAAAATAAAATACTCTTTAAAAGTACATATATGGAACTAACCTTGTCATGGAGATGTTAGAATTCAAACAGTACATCAAAGACCAAGAAGAATTCTTTTCAGATGTTAAAATGATGAGGATAAAATTACACATACACAGTCTTGTTGGAATTGACTCAGAGGCTTGGATAGGCTTCAGCTTGAACACAGAAGTTATCAGTGGGACTTGTTTTAGGGAGTATAGAAAGTAAAATGGCCAAGGAATCTTAGAAGAATCATAGGAATGTGACCTTTCTCCTCATGGCCAGGTATGAACTTTACATTTGCATTCTCAAAGCAACTCTGTAAATAATGTGTTATTCACTAACACATTATTGTTGTGCTATGTGCTTTACCTACCTGAAGGTTCTTAACAACAATATAAATAACTACTTGTTTCTCCATATTTATAACTGTGGGAAGCCGCCCTCACATTTGCCATTATAAGATGGCGCTGACAGCTGTGTTCTAAGTGGTAAACATAATCTGCACACGTGCAGGGGCAGTTTTCCCGCCATGTGTTCTGCCTTTCTCGTGATGACAACTGGGCCGATGGGCTGCAGCCAATCAGGGAGTAATACGTCCTAGGCGGAGGATAATTCTCCTTAAAAGGGACGGGGTTTTGCCATTCTTTTTCTCTCTCTTGCTTTCTTGTTCTTTTTCTCTCTCTTCTCTTGCTTTCTTGTTCTTGTTCTTTCTCTTGCTCTGGCTCTTGCTTCTCCCTCTTGCACTCTTGCTCTCTTGCTCTCTTGCTCCTAAAGATGTAAGCAATAAAGTTTTGCCACAGAAGATTCCGGTTTGTTGCGTCTTTCCTGGCCGGTCGCGAGAACGCGTGTAAGAGTTGGTGCTGAAACCCGGGACGAGAAGACCCGGGACGAGAAGACCTGGGATGAGAAAACCTGGGACGGTTACCATCACCGGCGCAAGGAAGATCCCTCATTCTGGAACCAGAACTGCGGGTCATGGTAATGAAGTGTTCCCGTAAAACAGACTGTTGAGAAGGATTCAACTGCGTGAATTCAGAACTCTTCAGGTGGGGAATGGTGGTAATGAAGTGTTCCCACAACACAGACTGTTGAGAAGGATTCAACTGCGTGGATTCAGAACTCTTCAGCTGGGGAACAGGGTACCCGTAAGTATAGCTTTACAAGGTAAGTCTGGTCTTGAACTTTCTAACGAAATTCAAGACAGTCTATCAGAAGTAAAGTGGGAAATAGCTTTACAAGGTACGGCTGGCCTTGAACTTTCTAACGAAATTCAAGACAGTCTATCAGAAGTAAAGTGGGAAATAGCTTTACAAGGTATGTTTGGCCTTGAACTTTCTCTAGTGTTAGGAGCCTTTTTGTTCCTTTTCACATGTTATCAAGCGGTTAAGGCAGGGCTGAAAATTCTGGATGAAATTCAGGGCAATCTATCAGAAGTAAAGCGGGGAGAGAGAGTAGGAGCAAAGAGAAAATATGGTACACAAAATAAGTATACAGGCCTTTCCACGGGTCTTGAACCTGAGGAAAAGTTTAGGTCAGGTAAGAATACCTGGGGAGAGATTAGAAGGAAGGAAAAGAAAAAAGATCAATTAGCGGAGGTCTCTAGGAGAAGGAGCCTATACTCATCACTAGATGAGCTCAAGGAGCCAGTTCTTAATAGTTCTGAATCAGATGAAAAGGCTATTAGGGCCTGGAAGGCGCTCTCCCGAGCAGGTGAAGCCACTGGACAACTAACAAAGATCGTCCAGAGACCTCAGGAGTCATTCTCAGATTTTGTGGCCAGAATGACAGAGGCAGCAGAGCGTATTTTTGGAGATTCAGAGCAAGCCGCACCTCTGGTAGAATAGCTTATTTATGAGCAAGCCACGCAGGAATGCAGAGCGGCCATAGCCCCAAGAAAGAACAAAGGTTTACAAGACTGGCTCAGGGTTTGTCGGGAGCTTGGGGGACCTCTCATTATGCGTTACTTCCATTCAGTATGAGAAATTTACTAGGGCAGCTAATTTGTCAAAAAGTCTTTCTCAGTATATGTTACAGAATTGGACGGCTGAATTTGAACAGACCCTTCGGGAATTGAGAATTGCCATCATTCAGGTCAACTCCACGCGCTTGGACCTGTCCCTGATCAAAGGATTACCCAATTGGATCTCCTCAGCATTTTCCTTCGTTAAAGAATGGGTGGGATTGATATTATTTGGAGATACACTTTGCTGTGGATTAGTGTTGCTTCTTTGGTTGGTCTGTAAGCTTAAGGCCCAAACTAGGAGAGACAAGGTGGTTATTGCCCAGGCACTTGCAGCACTAGAACATGGTGCTTCCCCTGATATATCTATGCTTAAGCAATAGGTCGCTGGCCATTCAGCTCTTGCACCCCACGAGGTTAGTCTCATTGCACGGGATAGAGTGAGTGTGCTTCAGCAGCCCGAGAGAGTTGCACGGCTAAGCACTGCAGTAGAAGGGCTCTGCGGCATATATGAGCCTATTCTAGGGAGACATGTCATCTTTCAAGAAGGTTGAGTGTCCAAGTGTCCTTCTCCCCAGGAAAAACGACACGGGAGCAGGTCAGGGTTGCTCTGGGTAAAAGCCTGTGAGCCTAAGAGCTAATCCTGTACATGGCTCCTTTACCTGCACACTGGGGATTTGACCTCTATCTCCACTCTCATTAATATGGGTGGCCTATTGCTCTTATTAAAAGAAAAGGGGGATCTGTGGGAAGCCGCCCTCACATTTGCCATTATAAGATGGCGCTGACAGCTGTGTTCTAAGTGGTAAACATAATCTGCACACGTGCAGGGGCAGTTTTCCCGCCATGTGTTCTGCCTTTCTCGTGATGACAACTGGGCCGATGGGCTGCAGCCAATCAGGGAGTAATACGTCCTAGGCGGAGGATAATTCTCCTTAAAAGGGACGGGGTTTTGCCATTCTTTTTCTCTCTCTTGCTTTCTTGTTCTTGTTCTCTCTCTTCTCTTGCTTTCTTGTTCTTGTTCTTTCTCTTGCTCTGGCTCTTGCTTCTCCCTCTTGCACTCTTGCTCTCTTGCTCTCTTGCTCCTAAAGATGTAAGCAATAAAGTTTTGCCGCAGAAGATTCCGGTTTGTTGCGTCTTTCCTGGCCGGTCGCGAGAACGCGTGTAAGATATAACAAAAACATTGAGACTTGAAGGAGGCATATTTTTCATACATAAGAAATAACCAGGGTAGAACTGTAAATCCATAGCTATTTATAAAGGCAAATATATTTAATTTCTATATTGTCTTGATTCTTAACATTTGTCATTTGACCTTGAAGGATTGTAAAGTGTTGAGTAGTTCTCCATTCATGTGACTACAAGCCATTAGATTAAAAAGACTATGATCAGATAAGTAATTACAATGAAAACAACTGGGAACATAAATAGATCATAAACACTACTAAAAATAGCATCTTTAGTAATGTCCAATTTTTACCCTTAAAGGGAAACATCCATGAGGATTATGGTTTTGTTTTGTTTTGTTTTGTTGTTTTGTTTTGTTTTTTCAATGACTTCAAATAAAAAAAATATTTGAGTGAAGGAGGGAAAATATTAGTAAGTCCCAGTGGAGCTATGCAAACATCAACCCATCCACAAAACCTCTGACCCCAAATTCATCCTGTCTACAAGAAGTGCAGGGGTGGGGATTAAGCAGAGACTGAGGGAATGGCCAAGTGTTAACTGGTTCAACTAGAGGCCCATCCTATGTGCAAACACCAATCCCTGACACTATTAATGATACTCTGTTACACTTGCAAACAGGAGTCTAGCATGGCTATCATCTGAGAGACTTTACTCAGCAGGTGATTAAGAAGTGCATAGACACCCACAACCACAGAGTAGATGGAGATTGGGGACTCTTATAGAAGACTTGAGGAAAGGATAGTGGACACCAAAGGGGATAGGAACTCCACAGGAAGATGAACAGACTCAACTGACCTGCACCCTTGTTATTCTCAGAGACTGAACCACCAACCAAAGAACATGCACAGGCTGGACTTAAGTCTCTCCGCTCATATGTAGCAGATGTGCAGCTTGGTCTTCATGTAGGTCCTGAACAAGTGAAGCAAACCAGGAGCTATCCCAAAAGCAAAAGCTGTTGCCTATCTGTGGGACATGTGCCTAGGCCTGTAGAAACTCACTGTGCAATGTGGATGAATATGCAGTGGGTCCTCCTCCCTCTCAGAGGAGAAGGTGTAGCATTCTAGAAAAAGATCTAACCAGCATTTCCCATCATTCAGATTTTCTATATCAGCCTGAAAAGTAAAGCAAGTGAATTTTATTATAGATTTAATTTGTGCAAAAAATGTCAAGAAAATTGAAAATGGAAGAAAAAATAAATTAACAAAAAAATACCTATTGTTTTCTAGACCATATGGTGAATTCCCCCCACAAGTCCCAGTGTTGAAGGTTTGATGCCTGGACTAGTGCTACTGAATGTGAGGTTGAAACCCTTGAGAGAGGGAGCCTAGTAGAACATGCCTTGGATGTTCATTGTGTCAATTGCCTTAGATACTAATATACTAAGATACTAAGGTGAATGGTTTGCTTTCCTCACTATGCCCATGACATGATGATATAATACCTTTTTAGAGGCTCACATTTTGGTGCTACTTGATCACAGATGGGAACATCTAAAAGATATTTAATTATAGCAATTGGAGGCATGTAGAATATATGACAATTTTAAGAGCATTTAAGGCTCACATTAATATGAATATACTTTAGATGAATTTTCTACAACATCCTTACATGTATATACTCATATATTTTTCCTGTTATCAAAACACTGCACCAGACTGAGGAGACTGATCAGAGAGGGAGAGCTCTTGCTACAGAAGTCTGACGACTTGAGTTTGATTTACAGAACCCACTTAAAATACCAATTGCAATAGCACCCATTTCTTATCCCAGTACTGCTTAAGAGGAGATAGAAGATAGATATAGGAAAATTGATCAGAAAATTGCTGGACAGATACCACAGAGTATGGAGTGAAGAAACATGAAAGAACTTGCCTCAGAAACTGGGTAGACAGAAATAATTGACTCACACAGACATGAACAAACACACCCTGTAGGTCAACCATACATTGCTATAATTAATCAACTTATATTAACATAATAGTATTACTGTCCCAAATCTATAATTTATGTTGCAGTTGACCATTGATATTCCATGGTCTAGGGATTTGAAGAAGTCTATAATGATGCATACATGAATTTGTAGAATCATACACTGTTTGTGATTAAAATATTACCACTTTGCACTTTCTCCTCTTCCCCGGTCAGAAACAAATAACTTCATGCCTTTGTCTAATAATGTTGTATATACAATTTGTTGAATGTTATCTATCACTGGATAATATATTTGAATCTTCTTCCATGTCTTTCCATTAGCTGTTGATTTATTTCTTTTTCAGCACTGAATAGTATTCCATGGTATGAAACTATCAATGTTTTCACTTCCCATTTAACTAGAGAATGGTAACTCAGTTACTTTACAGTTGTATTTTCAAAGAATACACCATAGACATCCTTGTTTGCTTTCATATGAACATATGATTTCAACTTATGCAAGGTCGTGTCAAGATTAAAAATTGATGGAGAATATGTTATGAATAATGTCAAACTTTTAAAAAGCTACCAAATTGTCTTCAGCAGTAACCATTCCCACTTGGAATAAATAAACACTCTTTTTTCTAATCATACACAATAGCAGTATCATTTAACAGTATTTTAGGTTTTGGCTTTTATAATGTGATGATATATCTCAAAATTGTGTTATTTTAATTTCTAATGACACACAATATTATCTTTTCCTTTTACTACCTGTTTTCTTTTTATCTACTTTCATGTTTAACCATTTTAAAATCTAGTCCCATGACCCCTTTGGAACTAGTGTGCTTATTTCATCTTATATATCCTGGTTACAATCCATTATTGAGTGAGCTAAATCTGGGAATTGAATCAGAAACCACAAGGAAACACGACATATTGGCTCACTTTGTAGCGTCTGCACACCTACCTTGCTTATATAGACCACAATCACAGGCCTAAGTACAGCACCCTCCCGGAAGTGTGCTGGCCCCTGCTAGATTAATTAACAATAAAATATAAACTACATGGACTTAGCCATGGGACAGTCTCATGGAGGCAAACTTCAACTGTGATTTTTCTCAGATAAATTCTGCAGTTTGTCAAGTTGTCAGCTGACACTGAGTAGGAGGGGGTTGCAATGCCTGGCTATAGTGCTTCTTATACTCACTGTTGAATTTCAAGAGTTCTTTGTACATCTCAGATAAAAGAAGTATTTGACTACACACACACACAAATCATATCTCTATATTTTATAGGCAGCTTTGCGATAATACGGTTGAAAATAAAATTGATTTAAGAAAAATATTTATTATGCAACAGTTTATAAAAATTTTATTAATTTATTTTGTTAAAAACAGAATAGATTTTTTCTCATACAATAAATCCTAAATACATGTTCTACCCCCTTCACTTGTCCCTGCTCCCCTGAACTCCACTCTCCCCTAGAGTTACTCCACCTCTGCTTCCTCTTCAGACAAGTACAGGCCTCCAAGAAACAACAATCAAACAGGACAAAACAAGATACAGTAAGACAAGGTGAACACCTTCCTATTGAGGATGGACAAGACAAGCCAATAATTGGAAAAGAGTTTCAAAGTAGGCAACGGAATCATAGGTACACCCAATCCTACTGTTAGGAGACTCACAAAGACACCAAGCTAATAGCCATAATGTATACAATTTAAGTTTATGGAAATGTTAATCTTGTTCTCACACTCTTTCAATGAGTTGCTTCACAGAGCAGAATATTTTAATTTAAAGGAGTGCTTATTAAACTGATTTTAATTCTGTTGATCAATATCTACCCCAAGGGCTTCAGCTGTGATTTTCATACTTAGAAAAGTTTAGCTGGATGCGTTTTTACCCAAATGAAATCCTAGAACCTGGGAAGCTGAGATTCTCTTGAGTATTAGAGAACACTAACATACACCATAAATTTTAGACAAGCCTGGACTAGAGATGAAGATTCTGTCCCCTGGAAAATCAGTAATACTGGAGAGAACTTAGGCCTCCTATTGCACATTTAGTTACTTGTTCCACCTTCAGTTAATACTTGTACAGGGTCCAAAGTTTATATTGAAATTCCTTTTGTGTTGTGTGTGGCTGTCCAAAATTTTCTGGCATTATTGACTGAAAATGAGCATCTTTTTTTTTTTAAAGATTTATTTATTGTCATATGTAAGTACACTGTAGCTGTCTCCAGACACACCAGAAGAAGGCGTCAGATCTCATTATGGATGGTTGTGAGCCACTATGTGGTAGCTGGGATTTGAACTCATGACCTTCAGAAGAGCAGTCAGTGCTCTTAACCGCTGAGCCACCTCTCCAGCCCCAAAATGATCATCTTTGTCTTATTTTATTTATTGTTTATTTGTCAAAGATAAGTTCACAGTGTTTACATGGATTAGTTTTGAGATTCTTTTTCATTGATATATTTTTCTATGCTTCTGCTGATACTACACCTCATCAAATAATGTATATAAATGGAGATGTGAAATTAGGTGTTATGTCCTACTTCATTCTTTACCTTCAATATTACATTGGCTATTTAGGGTCTTTTGTCTGCTCATGAAAGAATTAAAACTAGGAGGTAATATCTTGAATATATATTACTGAGAATTATGTTAGGCTGAAATAAGTTTATAAATCAATTTGAAAATAACTGAAATTTTAATATTGACTCTTCCACTTAGAGTACTGGATGTATTTATTTTTCCTGAATTTATAGCAATTGTTATTTCATGTATATTGATAGTCTCTTTTTGAACACTTACACATTTAGAACTGTTTCTTACACAACCTCCCAATCCCTGTCTCACAGGCCCTCCACCTTCCTCTATTTCCTTTTCCTCTGAGAAGTTAGAAGTACTCCCTGTGTACCAACCCACCCTGGCAGCTCAAGTCAATGCAGTACTAGGTATACCCTCTCCCAAGCAGCCCATTTAGGAGAACAGGATCCACAGGATGGCAAAAGTTTCAGGGTTAACCCCTGCTCCAGATGTTGAGATACATGTATAAAGACCAAGTTGCACATTTGCTACCTATGTGCAGAGTACATAGGTCCAGTCCATACATGCAATTTGGTTGGTTGTTCAGTCTCTTAGAGCACATAAGGACCCAGAGTAGTTTACTCTGTTGATCTTCTTGTAAATTCCTTCTCTCTTTTACTTCCCTTAATCATTCACCCTTACTCATTCATCTTTCACAAGAATCACTGAGCTCCATCTAACAATTAGCACTGGGCCTCTGCATCTGTTTCCATTGCATACATGGTGGAGCCTCTCAGGAGACATTTATGCCAGACTACTATCTGTAAGAATAACAGAGTATCATTAATAGTGTTAAAGATTGGTTCTTGTCCACGGAATGGTTTTCAATTTGGGCCAGTCGTTGGTTGGCCATTTGCTCAGTCTCTGCTTCAGTCTCTGCTCCATTTTTGTCCCTGAATTTCTTGTAGTCAGGACATATTTTAGGTTGAAGATTTTGTGGATGGGTTGGTGTCCTTATCCTTCCACTGGGAGTCCTGCCTGGCTACAGGAGGTGATCAATTTAGGCTTCATATCCTCTACTGCTTGGAGTCTCTGCTAGAGTCGCTGCTATACTCACCTGAAGCCTCCCCCATCCAAGGTCTCTAGAGATCCTTTCTTTTTGAGCACTTATACTTTTAGGAATGTTACATACATAAACTTACACATTTTTCTGTCTAGTTTATTTGTATTTTTTGTATTCTTTTTAATTCTACATTTGTTTATTTTTTTCATTTATTTATTTATTCACTTTACATCACACATAGCCCCAATCTCCACCCAGACTTCCCTCACAAGGCCCTCCCCTACCCCTCCTTCCATTTTATTCTGAGGTTTCCTCCCTCAAGCTTGCTGCCTATTTCTTTTAAATAAGGAGTTCTCTCCCCATTTCTCCCTACAATTTAGCCCCACCTATTCCTCTCCCTACCCTCAATCCCACCAAGTTCCCTCTACCCATCTACCTCTGATGACTATTTTATTCCCTTTCTGAGTGAGATTCAAGCATCTTACTTTGGGCATTCCTTATAATTTAGCATCATTGTGTCTGTGGATTTATTTGTTTTCTTTTTATCACAATAATATTACTCAAAGTCTTTAATTATTTTGTTGCATTTTACCTCTTTCTTGGGAATGTTAATATAAATTATATTGTGTTTTCCAACTATGTTCATCAGAGACATTGATATGTAATTTTATTTTTAGGAATATCTCTTCTATCTTTGAAAGACTTGTAACAAATTGTTATAATTTCTTCATCACATATTTGGTAGCAATTTTCAGTAAATCTATAAGAATGATGCTGTTAATAATTGATTCAATGTATTTAATATATAGTAGACCTATTATAGTTTTGTACATCTTGTGTGAATTATGACAGACTGTATCTTCTAAGGAATTTCATCTATCAAACTCATATCTATGGAGCAGATAACTATATTCTTCATTATCTTTTCAATGTCCATAGAATCTACAATTATATCCTGTGTTCTCTTTCTGATATTTGTGTTTGAATTTATTATATTGTCAATAATTTTCTGTATACAAGACTTATTAATGTTTGAAAGATAGGAATTGAAATCTTTTGTATAGTAAATGCATTTGTTACAATGCTTTGTTTCTGTCACCTTTTTCAATCCTTTCATTCATTTTTATGTTCTAAGGATTACATATGACATATGTAGAGTAATTTGGGGGATAATTCATTATCTTGGAAACACTGACCTTCTGGAATGTTTTGTTTAACATTTTATATCAATATGAAGAAATTACTTTGAGGAGTCATCACAAAAAGAAAATAAAAACTAGCATATGATGTTCCTGAGATGTGTCCATCTTGGATTAAAATCTGTGATGAATTTTCTCCAGTAGGCAAGGCTCATGAGAAATATATTTTAGGAAAGATCTCTGCTATTAATATGCTTTTCCTGTTGTTATTAAACATATATTACAATCACTAGTTAATAGCCCACCTTTTTGAGCAGATCTCTGCAGACCTACAAAGATGTACTAACTTGTAGTGATGTCATATAGACAAATAGAAAATAATTCTATATAATTCCTGATTTGATTCAAATAATTTTAGAAAAAAAATTATAGAGATGGTATTAGTTGCTAGCAAGATGTAATAAAATTAGAATCAAGAATAGAATGTGCCCACTTCTTAAAATAATAAGTATAGGCTGTGTGATAAGAAATACAGTGAGCTTTCATAATTACACTAACAAGAGAAATGGACTTGGGGCAATTTTGTGATCAAGGAAAAACACTTAGATCCAATGATAAAGTCACAGGTTTACACTAAGATAAGGCAAGGCCATGTAAAACTATAACTTTGAACTTTTAATGATTATATTATAATGAAACACAGCTTTGAATTTAATATCAACATTCTTCTGTAACTCCCATTTTATCTCTGAGGTAATTTTCTAAATAACATTTTGCCAAAGAAGGTATAAAAAGACAAGAGAAAATAAATGAAGTTGTTGTTTGAATGGTTTACCTTGGAGAGCTTTGCCCCATCCATCCATCCATCCATCCATCCATCCATCCATCCATTCTAAAGTATATGTTTGCTTGTCTACATGTTTGTGTGTAGATATATGTTGTGTATGTATATAAGTATGCATGAATACTTGTGGAGTTGATTGTGACAGACAGTTGGACAGGGCCAGTGTGGGGGTGTATGAATGTTTGAATGTATATGTGTCTGTGCATATTTGGCTGTATACAGCATCAGAATTCTTTTCAGTTCCTTAAGCTCTGGTTAAACAGTTTAGCCAGGGAAGCTTCTGGCTGACTCACAAAAGAAAAGAGCACTAGCAATAAATCCTTTCACTTAATCTCCTGCTGTTTTAGGATGAGGTGCTAAACAGTTTCAAACCTCAGAGGAACTCAAAAGACAGGTCAGCTACTCAAGCAAAGTGACTTAGACTTAGGACAGATAAACATTTTATTATTACATGGAAACCTTAAATATCTCCTAAGACCAATTCTTACCCCTACCAAACGAAGCTCTTCCCCCTTCACTCCCTCAAGAATAATCAAACAAGAAAGAAGAAGCATAGGGGCTGGGCCCCGTCAATTTCCTGTTATTGCTTCCAATATTTCTTCTATTTTTTTCTCTGTCTAGTGTGAACACTAAAAATACACTATACCCTTTGATCTTGGTTGTATTTTGTTTTTTTGTTTGTTTGTTTGATTTTTTTTCTCTCTGCAGTACTCTTTTGGGAATCTTATAGACATATCATGAGGCTCAAAGAGATTTCTTCAGTCATATTAGTTCTATCAGAGACATTTTTAATTAATGTTTAAGATGTCAGTATTTCATCTGATATTGTTTTTTTTTAATTTTTATTAGGTATTTTCCTTATTTACATTTCCAAGGCTATCCCAAAAGTCCCCGATACCCCCCCACCCCACTCCTCTACCCACTCACTCCCACTTCTTGGCCCTGGCGTTCCCCTGTACTGAGGCATATAAAGTTTACATGACCAATGGGCCTCTCTTTCCACTGATGGCCAACTAGGCCATCTTCTGATACATATGCAGCTAGAGACACGAGCTCCGGGGAGTACTGGTTAGTGCATATTGTTGTTCCACATATAGGGTTGCAGATCCCTTTAGCTCCTTGGGTACTTTCTCTAGCTCCTCCATTGGGGGCCCTGTGATCCATCCAATAGCTGACTGTGAGCATTCACTTCTGTGTCTGCTAGGCCCTGCCATAGTCTCACAAGAGACAGCTATATCAGGGTCCTTTCAGCAAAATCTTGCTTGTGTATGCAATGGTGTCAGCGTTTGGAAGCTGATTATGGGATGGATCCCCTGTTATGGCAGTCTCTAGAAGGTCCATCCTTTCGTCACAGATCCAAACTTTGTCTCTGTAACTCCTTCCTTGGGTATTTTGTTCCCAGTTCTAAGAAGTGGCAAAGTGTCCATACATTGGTCTTCATTCTTCCCGAGTTTCATGTGTTTTTCAAATTGTATCTTATATCTTGAGTATTCTAAGTTTCTGGGCTAATATCCACTTATCAGTGAGTACATATCATGTGAGTTCTTTTGTGATTGGGTTACCTCACTCAGGATGATGCCCTCCAGGTCCATATTGTTAATCTGTGATTGCAAACTGCTTTCTCTATTACAGTTTGTATCATGTAAAATTTTATCTCACAATTCAGCTACCCTACTCTATCTAAGTATGTCCTCATTTCTTATTTTAACATATGTGTTCTTCCTCTCATAGCATATGTGTTTGTTTCTGGATACCTCATAATTTTTCTATATGAGCAGACAAAAGAAATAACAGCAAGTTAATGATGTGGTAATCTATGCAGATAAATACTCCATATTTTATTATTATGATTCATTATTTTAGTGATCTTGTAATGTTGAACTATGACGTTCATATGTGCTTTTCAGTTAGGTATCATTCCCAATTTTTGGCAAAGCAGTTGACTAGAATAAAAGAGACTTGAGCATCTTTCTTATACCATATACCATAGGTTATGATAAAGCCCAGATTGATTAAGCTCTAGAAAAACCAGATTTTCCCCCTTGATTATACACCATGTTAAGAAGTTTATAATGTCCTAGCATATTTTAAAAAGATTAGATTCTTTATTTTTTCCTCTAGAAGCATGAGCCATTTTTTAACTGATATTTCCTATGAGAATCTGGTTGAATTTCTTGAGGAACAATTCAATAAAATTTAAGATTATCACTAGGACACTTTCTTCATATTGCTTTCATCTGTCAGAATTTACCATATTGAACTTCTGTGTATTCACATGAAGAGACTTACTGTGAAGGAACACCAGGACCAAGAGAGTTTATAAAGGAAAACATTTAATTGGATACTTGCTTACTATTTTAGAAGATTAATCCAAGACCATCATGGTATGTAGCATGGCAACAAACATGCAGATATGGAACTGGTACAGGCAAGAGAGAGGAGAGAGAGAGAGAGAGAGAGAGAGAGAGAGAGAGAGAGAGAGAGAGAGAGAAGAAACTGGGCTAAAGCTTTTGAAATTTCAAAGCCCATGCCTCATGATACATGTCCTTCAACAAGGGCACACATCCTAGTCTTCCCAAACTGTCAAGCAACTAGGGTCCCTACATTCAAGTATATGAGCTGCGGGGAGGATTCTGTTTTAACCAGCACTTTCTATTTTAATTGTCAATCATAAACAAGTTTGTCTTACCTTAGCACTGACTTCCATAGAATATTTTGCTAGCAGGTTTTGTCTCAGATGATATGCCATTCTCTGTATTTGTTTTTTGGTCTCAACTTTAGAAGTAAAGGGTAGCCTTTCAATCTTATTCTTGGAGATGATTTAACCTGCTTAGTTTTTATAATGGTTATTTTTTATTGTTTTGTTTTATTTTTGAGTTTGAATAGTGATTTTAACTTCTTTACATTGTAGATGAGAAACTAGAGATGATTTAACTTTCATGATGAATCTCTAAATTGGGTAGCAATTTTATGATTTTTTTTTATGGGTAAACAACTAAAGCAGAGGACAGTTCTGTGAATTGTGGAAGATCACAGTTACTAATGTTAGACACAGAACTAGAGACTGTATTTATCAAGCTCCAAAGTCCGTATTTCAAAATTTCTACCCTTGATATATTAACAGGATTTAGTTATAAAGAATGCCTTAGTAAAAGTCTGATTTGAAATTCATTCTCATACTAATTTCCTTTCAAAGCACTGTTCCATGTTTAATTACTTCAGATTCATACTACAGACTTCTCCACTATCTTAATGTGTAGTAGATATGATACAATGAAAAAAGACTCCCACTCCTCTGCTTTCTGTTCTGTAGTATTTCTTATTTATTATTTAAAACTTCAGAGAGAAATTAGAGTTGCAATGCACTTAAACTCATCAGTCACCTAACTTTAAAACAGAAAACCCTAATATAATTTTAAATGGATAATTAAGAGGAAAAGAGGGGGTCATGCATAGAATATTAGATTTTGAGTGAAATTCATGAAATTACAGTATTGATGGCTTGGGACACAGAAGACTTCTAAGGTCCTAGAAGTTGAAAAATTCATCTATAACACTCTTTCCAAGGCTTGTGGTATACCTCCTGGAAGAGAATGAGGCAATGTGGGATCCAGTGGAAGAGGAACCTAAGTTTAGAATACTGTTTTCTAGACACAACATGGTTGTGTCTTGAACTCATTACAGTTATGGTTGACTGCACAAAAGATTCCCTAAGAATGAGTTAGTCAAAATCTTCCCTTTGAAAAAGAAGAGGCTCATGTGTTCTTGTATTCTATAAAGATTTATAAATTAATATGATGGTTGATGGATGAGGGAGAGTCATTTTCTTCATTGTTATATTTTTATAGTGAGAACGTAATTTTCTTCATTGCTATAGGAAATGAATAGAAAGGAGGACATAATATAAACGACTCACACCAGTGTTTTTATAAACAGTCCAATTTACATTTGTTAGTTTACTCAAAATCAAAGGCATGAAACTCAAGTTGGGGAGAGGTAGTTGGGAAACAAACAAACAAAAAATTTCCAATAGTGGGAGAGGAGTGGAACACAGAAGGTTAGGTATAGAATGGGACTGTTAGGGGATGGATAGGTTTCCTTAGCAAAGGGAAATAGAATTGATTGTTATTGATGGAGGAGATGGGGGGTGAGGCTGAGAGGGGAGGATCAAATGGAGAGGAAGTAGTGGGCAAAGGGGCAAATATAGAGAAAGTGAAAATGAAGAACCATTTGAGGTGTAGTATGGAAACTTAATATAGTAGAAGCTTCCTAAAATACATACATATATTAACACAATCTAAATGAAACTGCAAAGTATTTGAAGAGACAAATCCTCAACTGGCTGTCGCTTGTTACCCAATGAAGCTTCCAGTACCAGACTTAAGTTACATCTTGTTGAGTTGTTGACCAAAGTGTTCCATGCACCTACCCTTAAACAACTCAGAATGTTTCCAAGACTATAAGTTCTCTACTAACTGAAATCAAGAATTTATTGCTGAAGACAGCACCTACACAACTCATTGTACATGGAGAATTCAAGGTGTAGTGTACATAGAGCATTTACCATTAGGTTCTAGTCTTTTGTACAGGAATATACTTTGTGTACCTTCAGGTATGTACCAAAAGAGAAATGTAAAAACCAAGCCATTCATAAACCATTTGATATGCCATGATGTCCCACCTGTAAGATGTTGTAGTACAATGGTGGCACGAAGCTTTGGGAAGTAACCAACCAATATCTGATTTACCATGAAATGGAACCCATACTTTTTGTGTGACTAATGATTTGAGACTAGATAATCCAGGACCTAGGGTAAAATCAAATACTATTTTTCACACACAAAAAGTAACAATAAAGTGACACTTAATGATATTTTGTTATACTCATTGAACATTGCCTTGCTCAGCCATAATTAGAGAAGTATTTTCCTACAGCAAACAAATGCATAGATCCACTATCAGACAATATACAAAGAGTAAAAGGATCTCAGAAAAGACATCCTTCAGTGATATGTTTAGGTCAGATCTCTCCCCTCAGAGACCAGAAAATAATGTGAAAGAGGAAGTAGAACGAGTGTAAGAGCTAGAGAAGATGGAAGAAACCAGAATAACAAAGCCCTCTAAATAAACATAAGCACAGCTCATATGAACTCACAGGCACTGAAACAGAATGGTTAGAGCCTCAGTGACTCTGCACCATGTCCTCTGCATATATATTATAATTTCCAGTTTAGTGTTTTTATGGGAATTCCTGAGTATGCAAATAAGGAGATCTCATTTCTCAGGCTTATTTTCTTCTGTGTGCTAATTTTATCCAAACCTGATGTGTTAATTTTTGTTTTATCCCACTATATTTTTATTTTATTATCATCCTTTAGAAGTCTATTTGTTTTCCAATAAGAGACACAAGGGGAGTTGATTCAGATGGGTGAGGATTTAGGGAGAAACTAAGGGATATATTGTGTAAGAACTAAATTATTTTCAATTAAAAAAAAGAAATTAACTGTATAACTGGGTAGAGCATAGTATGAGGACTGTAGTATACAATTCATAGAATGCATGAAGCTCAAGAAGAAGGAAGACCAATGTGTGGATGTTTCAGTCCTTCTTCGCAGGGGGAACAAAATACCCACGGGAGGAGATACAGAGACAAAGTTGGGAGCAGAGACTGAAGGAAAGGCCATCCAGGGACTGCTCCACCTGGGGATCCATCCCATATACAGTTACCAAACCCAGACAAAATATTGAAATAAGACATAGAAATTAAAAAATAGAAGCTAGCAGTTTATCCACTGGATTCCCAGGAAGGAATGATCTCCGGAGACTTTAGCATAATGAAATTGTATCAAACTTGTAACTGAAAACAACTGCAAGAAAATCAATTTGATTTTTTTAAAAACCAACTTTCTTTTGATGTTATAGACACACTAGGAGGAATATACTTTCTTCATCCTTCTAGACCTTTGTTTCAGTATTGACACTCTTTTTTTATTAAAATTTTATTGGTAATTTTATTTATTTATATTTCAAATGTTATCCCCTTTCCTGGTTTATCACCCAACACCCCTTATACCACACCATCCTGCTGCTTCTAGAAGGTTCTCTTTTATTCACCCAGCCACTCCCTTGGGCCTCACCACCATAGTATTCTTCTACACTGGGACATCATGCTTTCACAGGACCAAGAAACTTTCCTCCCATTGATGCCTGACAAGGCCGTCCTCTGCTACATATGTGGCTGGAGTCATGGATCCCTCCATGTATATTCTCTGGCTGGTGGTTTAGCCCCTGGGAGTTCTGGAGGTACTGGTTGGTTCATATTGTTGTTCTTCTGATGGTGTTGCAACCCCCTTCACCTTCAGTATTTTGCCTAACTCCTCCAGTAGGGTCCACATACTCAGTCTGATGGTTGGCTGTGAGCATCCACATCTGTATCTGTAATAGTCTGGCAGAGCCTCTCAGTAGACAGCTATATCAGGCTTCTGTTAGCAAGCACTTCTTGGTATCCACAATGATTACTGGATTTGGTGGCACCATACGGGATGGATCCCCAGATGGGGCAGCCTCTGGATGGCCTTTCCTTCAGTCTCTGTTCCACTCTTTCACCCAGTATTTCCTTTAGACAGAAGCCATTCTGGGTTAAAACTTTTGAGAAGGGTGGGTAGCCCTGTTCCTCCATTGGGTTTTCAGTGAAGCATCCCTCTATTGACATTGGACATTGGAATAAGTTCTTTTTGCCACAGTTACAGTTCTTCCAGACCAAAGACCAGGCCATAACTTTTACTATCCACCAAATGCATACAATATTTTGCAACTTTTATTGGAGCATCTGTATGGTAATAATTCTCTAAACAGGTAAAGGAGATGTGATGTGTTTGCTTCTAACAAAACATTGTGACTTTCAGTTGTAAAATTGTGAGAAAGGTTATTATACCAGAAAGTCTTGCTTGAAGCTGCCTGCTATGTGTTGGTAACACCAGGTTGGACCAGAATTTGCTAATTCCTCTCTTTGCTCATAACTCCTTTGGTGAACAGCTGTTGAAAAGATTAACATACAATTCAAAATGTCAGATTACTTTCCAGTTATAAAAGCAGGAGCCATACTTTGGGATGGTTTGCCAAATGCAACTGAAAATTAGCTCACTGAAAAAAAAGTGCAATTTTCCTCATCACCAGGTAGTTATATATGTTATATAGTTTACTCTAGAACACTGTCTTTGGGAGACATTTTGATTAAGAGAACGTTGTTTCAACAAAAAAATTACCAAACATAACTGGTAATTACTTGTCAGAATTTTAAGTTTCTTTTACAATGCTGATTTCCTCTGCAATTTAATCTGTAGTTGCCAGGATGTTAACTGGCTCATAATAACCTCAATGAAAATCTGCAGGGACCTAGTTATGATGGCATTATAATGAGAGAATAGAATGGGAATATGCATGAAAATACAAGTCCAAATGGGACACATTTTCATGTCAATTTTATGTCACAATGAATATAATGGTGGGATTATTACAATGCCATCTTTGGAGGCCCCACATTGAAATATACAATTATACAAACATTCAAATACATATTGTGATACATATGTGAGTGTTATATGAACTAACAAAGAAACAATCAAATAATGGTTCTTATATCAATCACATTGCTACAGAAATGCCAAGGGTCATCTCACTCTAATGAAATGAGTCAGACTCAGTAAGAAGTAAGACCTGTCCCACAAAGAGTGGAATGTGAGTTGAGCAGCATTGCTACCAAACTCAAATACTTATTAACTTTGTTAGACAAATACCTTAATGTGGCATATCTCTGTTGGACATGGACAATATATGAAGGTCAAAGTCCTTTTTTTCCCCTCAGCATTAAAGATGAAGAAATCCTTTCAGCATCAAAGTTTTGAATTAGTGCATCAATTAACACCGTGCTACTTCCTATCTCTTTCTCAATCTGTCAGTTATGACTGTTTCCCTGGAAAAGGTAATGTGTAAGTTGATTTTAAAAATGATGAATGTTTCATATAAGCATTTGAAAGGAGGCTGGATAGTGTATAACACTTTGGTTTATAACCTGTAGTGAAAATACTGTTTTAAAAGATAAAAAGTCTTTTTATATTGCATACTTAATTATTTATGGAAGTGCATAGTCCAATTGGGACTAGTGTTGATACAGATCTCTGGAACTTTCCTAAGATTTTCTCCCAAATGGTGTGTAATCCAAAGGAGTAGTAAAAATGGTTAATAATATTTTGTTTGATTCAGCAAACAAATGATAGAGTTCCTAAAGATTTCTAAAAGATAAATAGGCCATCATAACAAAAGGGAAACCCAAGATAAGACCAGAAAGGAAATAGCAACTTATCATGGTTTTTCCTAAAACAGTATATCAAGGGCATTTTAAAAGCAAAACTATAGAATACTGCTTACTTTAAGAATATTTTCCAGTTTATTAAAGTTTAAGACATTAGCCATGTCATTGCCACCAAATTAAGAGGGATGGACACTAGTAAAACAAGGACTTGTTAATGATGACCCAGAAACTATGTGGGAAATAAAGAAAAATTATAAATGAATTCCACAGGTCAAGGTAATACATATCCAGGCATATAATCAACATTTAAGAGATCATGAGAAATTAATGGACAGAATAAAGTAAATGATCAACTGGTTATATAAACAGCAAACAAAAAACCTAAATGAAATGAAGGATAAAGGCCACTATAACATTACAAATAGTACTGAATAGCAGTAATTATTGAATACTGGTTAGGCACTCAGTATACATCCTATATACTGCAGCCTACAATCCCTCAAGGTAGGATTTTATATCTATTTTAGAGATAAGGAAATGGAAGCTGTTTTAGTTCACTCCGGAAATCTTTGCCAAACACCATAAACTGAGATGCGTTAACAACTGAAATTTATTTCTCATATTTCTTGAGGCTTAGAGGGCCTAAGATCAAGATGTCGACTTGATTATTGTTCACACTGAGTCTCTTCTTTAAGTAATGTGTTTCCTTGCAAGTATTGCCCCTGCTCAGACTTTATGACTCTAGGCCAACAATTAAGTGAACGGGAACTAGCCTGTCACAGGCTTCTTCATCAGTAATTGAACTGCATATCATCCAAAACCTACAACACAGAGTTTATTTCCTATCACTAAGAGAGAATAGTTTTCCTGGCCCAATTCTAAGTTGTACACTCTCCATACATAATAAGGCTACTCACTGCTACTATCTCCTGGGATCCTTAACAGACCTTTCTGTGCCACTTAAATATTGGTGACTGTTACAGAAAGACTGAATTATCTGATCATTTGGCTATCCTTTCCTTATTTAGTAGACTTTGCCAACATTTATTGGCTGCTTTGACAGCCATGATCTATATTTCTGCTATGCTCAGGTTCATGGGACTACAATTAAGTTCTGCAGAACTCTACCCAATCATAGTATCTTCTGCTTATATAGATGCTTAAAATTTAACCTTTTTGATGGTGCCATATGTAAATAAGCAAATCACTAAGCAAAATACTTAGCTACCATAGGAAATATTTTCTCTGTTTCCTTAAAATCCTTTTTACTTATTTCCTTTCTATTTTTATCTAGGAATAGTAGTCACAGTCTAACGAATCATAGGCAAGTTAACCAGCCCTATTTATGTTTATTAGATTTCTGTCTTTCCAAGACTAGAAAAATGGCTCAGCTGTTGATAAAATTGTCTGCTCTTGCAAAGGACCCACATTTGGTTACCAGCACCCATGTTAAATGTGTGTACTAAGGATATGCTAGTATTCCAGAACATGTCTGCATTCTAGCTGGAGTTCATAGACATAGAAGATCTTTGGATGTGATCACTTGCCAGAGCAAACATGTTGCTGGATTAAAATTCCTCTATACTATTCTATACCCCAACATTTCTTTGAAGTCACATATTCCTCCCTCTGCTTCTTAAGACCTATGAATAGAGGCATGTGCCACCATGTGAGACTTTGAAATGGATCCAATATCCTTGGTCTCCACCATGGTTTGTAGAATCACATAATAATAGGTATTAATTATCTATTCAGTTTTTAGGGAAGTCTCAAGGTCATTTCTAGGGACATTCTAGTCAGGTAACTATGATAGTAAGCATTTTATTCACTCATTTGAAATTGTTGTCTAACAAAAACAAAGTATATGGCTATTTAGATGAGAGACAACAATGTTCACTTTATATCCAGATGTTTTGGTGTCATGTAGACACGTACTATTGTCCACAAAATGTATGATTTTGAAACACTAAACAAAATTCTTTCTCATAGTTATAGATTACATTACTTTCATTTTCTTAGGTACAAACTTGAATTTATCTATAATTCTAGAACTGGCCAAATGTTATTATGCCAAAACTAGCCTATGTATCATAAAATCACCACTTACTTATTTGAAATGAAATTTTGTTTCCTGGAAAACTTTGACAAAGCAGCACACTATATATCTGCTAGTTTATGTCCTTACCACATATATGCTGCCAAACACTGATCCTGCCCAAAATATAGAAAATAATACAGTAGCTCACTGAAATGACTAAGACATATTCCAATGAGGAAAATATGGCTTTGATATCAACAGAAAGGATCTATAGTAATCCCTAGTTTATGAAAATTTCCGTTAACACATGCTGAAGCATTATACTCCTATTAAAATTAAAAGTGAAGAGTGTGAGGCATTTTGGAAGGAAAACCTTTGAAGTATTTACAAGGATAGAGACTTATACAAAGTAACACACTGTCTATATTTAATACATATAAATTTATATGAGCAAAGATCCTTCCAATTTATTTTTTAGTTCTTGGAACCAATCACATAACCTGTGATAAATCTGATTTTCAGTTGTGTAACCTTTCCTGGGGCTGAACTTACTGTTAAAGTACTTACAGGAAAGCTGATCAAATCTGTCATACACGCACTAGTATAGGTGCATATAATAAAGTCTACTCACTCAAGTGCTTAGGTGAGTAAATTCATCTTTAATCTTATGAAAAATCATCTCCCAATTTATGACATGTGAAGTATACCTTTTTATAGATTAACTCCATAATTTTACATTGTTTGAATGTCCTTTGTTCCCTGCTATTATGTATTTACCTAATGGAGATCTATAACATATGACTTAAATCTGAAAACTATTAATTTATAATCATTTTACATGTGTCAACTCTGATAATTATGGTGCTATACAATCTGCTTCTGCTGACAGTGTGTTGGCAGAAGCAGCTATGTTTATTATTATTATTTACATTGAAATTTCTGTTCCTTTTTATTTTCATTGTATTACAAGTTATCTATGTTGGTTATTTTTATACCACTGAAAGGGATGGCCATTCTTACATTCATGATCTTTCCAGCACCTGTGAAGCATGGAAGCTGGTGTCATTTACACATTATTTTTTTAAGTTGAAATGTGTTTTAATCTTCATGGAGTGTTAAGAACTAAATTTGGAGGTGGAGAAAATATAATTACAAAAAAACCCTCTTTATATCCCATTCTGACTATAGTGATAAATAACATGAACATTTTGCATTTTTTTTCCAGTAGAAAACTCACTGGAAACCATCAGTGAAATTATTTTGAGGACAAAAGAAGAGAAACTAAAGACAGGATCAATGAGCTGTTTGCCTGTTGTTACTTATACATCCATATCTTGCTGTATAAAATTCATATATTTTAATGTTCTTCATTACCTAAAGCATATTTTATCTGTCAGATTATCACTTATTATTTTTATTTGTATATCTCAGATTACTGAATTAGAGGAGGTCATAATAGATTGAATGAGAAAATTTTACATTGGTCATTGTCATACAGAGTAGAGAAAATTAGATGTGTTAGTCCTTTAGGAAGTAAAAGCTTCTGTATGCCCTCCAAATTTTGATTATCAGTTAGTAGTGACATGAATTTGGGTGTGGTTAACTACTTATAGGAAAAGCTCTAAACACAGGAAGTAATGGAAGTTAGAAATTGCCCTAAGAACAATTAATGCATGAGACAAATCTCAGCTGAAAAAAATCATTAACCAGCAAACAAAATAGCAAGTCCCTTAAGAATATTTTCTAAATAAATTTATTGTAATTATGGAGATAATTTGTGAGCCTCTGGACTCAAAGGATTATGTGTTAACACATACACATTCACAATTCACA
Organism: Mus musculus; assembly: GCF_000001635.26. Classification (NCBI taxonomy): domain Eukaryota; kingdom Metazoa; phylum Chordata; class Mammalia; order Rodentia; family Muridae; genus Mus; species Mus musculus. The sequence continues at coordinate 132,239,440 of NC_000086.7, forward strand.
CATAAACACTTGCAGATATACACAGAATTCTGGCTGACCATTATTATTGATACACTGGAGCAGTGTACTCAACACTAGATATACTAGATAATGACTGTGTTTCTACAATTGTTATTTTTTACTGCTACAACTAAAGCTGATGTATTGAGCTGCCACAGTAGAATGTTTATCATGATCCAGCCCACGGACATCTTAGTTACACTAGTGGTTAGCAAAGTACTTCGTGATCTTTATGCCTAAATGATGCCCGACAGCTCAGGTTTCACTATCATCCTTGGAAGGAACTTCTTCCTACCACTTCTTTGACCTTGGTTGATAAAAGGACACAAAGGGGAGTCTCACAACCTTCTGCATCTGAAAGAAAATGACATCTTTAAAAAATGATCTCATCTCTTTCTACAGAAAATAGAGTCATTATCCTCCCTTCTCCTCCCTTCAGCTGCTCCATTTTCTGCCCTCCAATATATGAGGCCACCCATGACATAAAAAAATTTAGTGCAGGTAAATCCAACTCACTCTAGGAAAAGCCACAAAAAAAAAAAAAAAAAGAACAAAAGAAGCTGAATATGTCTGCTGTTGCTAGTGCATTCAGGCTAAATCAGCCAAGAGTTAAAAAAAAAAATCAAGCACAGTGCATTCCCACAAAAGTTAATGATGAGGAATGAGTCTGATCAATGGAAAGGAGGGGAAAGGAGGAAGTGACTTGTAGGTAAAAATATACTCAGAGAAACATAGCTACTGATAGTTAAGTGTAGAGTAAATAAAAGGAAATAGAAATTTACTCCCTACATCATTTAAACTTAGTTAAAGAGGAACAATGTTCAAGAGGAGATGACACCTGGTCAGCAGATGGGCACCTTACCTTTTGAACTCTGATACAGACTTTAGTAAATAGCTTTGTCACTTAGTCCTTAACAGAGAGAATAATAACTGTCCCTCTTTTTTTTTTTTCCCAGTGACATTTTAAAGATGTGTTTGATGTTCTACAGGTGAAAAAAAATCTCAAAATTTAATATCTGACTTATTTGTAAATTGCCATCCATTTTCAAGATCCTGTTTTAAATACTTCTTTTCTTTAGAATAGATTGTTTTCCATAGGGGCTCCCAACCTCAGTCCAAGGCGTGACTGTACATATCTGCATCTCTCTCAGTAGAGTCCCTCAGAGAGCAGCCGTGCTAGGATCCTGTCTGCAAATACAACATAGCATCAGTAACATGTCAGAGTTTAGTGGCCACCAATGGGATGGATCTCAAGTTGGGCTGGTTACTGTTTGACCATTTGTTCAGTCTCTGCTCCATTTTTTTCCTTTTCTTCTTTTATTTTAATTAGGTATTTTTTTCATTTACATTTCCGATGCTATCCCAAAAGTCCCCCATACCCTCCCCCCACTCCCCTACCCACCCACTCCCACTTCTTGGCCCTGGCGTTCCCCTGTACTGAGGCATATAAAGTTTGCAAGACCAATGGGCCTCTCTTTCCACTGATGGTGGAGTAGGTCGTTTTCTGCTGCATATGCAGCTAGAGACACGAGCTCTTGGGGGGGTACTGGTTAGTTCATATTGTTGTTCCACCTATAGGGTTGCAGATCTCTTTAGCTCCTTGGGTACTTTCTCTAGCTCCTAAATTTTTCCTGTGTAAAAGAAATGCACATATAGGAATGGAAGAGATCCATCCAATAGCTCACAGTCAGCTATTGGATGGATCTGCTCCATTTTTATATGTGCATTTCTTTTACACAGGAAAAATTTTTGGCTGAAAATGTTGAAGGTGGTTTGGTGTCCCTATCCCTCAACTGCAGGCCCTGTTTAACTATTGGAAGATGTGTCTTAGATCTCACAGAGACTAACCCACCAACCAAAGAGCATATGTGGTCTGGTTCAAGGCCCCCTGGCACATATGTGGCAGAGTACTGCCTTGTCTGTCCTCAGTGAGAGAGGATATCCCTAATCCTGCAGAAACTTGATGTCCCAGGGAGAGGGGATGCTGGTGGGGGTAGGGGGTGGCAGGACCTCTGAGAGAGGAAGGAGAGGCAGAATGGGGGAAGAATGCTTCAATGAGGGATCTTTAGAAGGAGGGAAACATTTGAGACATAAATAAATTAAATAATAATAATAATAATGTCTGTAAAATATAAAATTAAAAATAATAAAATAGATTTTAATACAGTCCCTTGGAGATACTCCCCACTTCCCCTTCCATCTGGAACCCCTTTGTCTCTCTTTAGAAAACAAATAGGACCTAAGAATAATGGTGAAGTAAAATAAGATAAAACAAAAACTAACAAATGGGAAAATGGGAAAAGAACAATATGAACACACACACACACACACACACACACACACACACACACACACACACACACAAATAAGCCAAAGAAAAGGTGCAAAAAAAAAAAAAAACCCAAAACCCACCAACCCACATGTAGGTAAAAATATACAGATTTTCACAGGCACAGAAATCCCATAAAATCATAAAACCAAAAGCAGAAAAAAGTAATTTGAGGGACTTGTAAGGTGAATACAGAGGCAATGCTTACAGCCAACAACTGGAATGATCATGGGGTCTGACCAATAGAGGAGTTAGAGAAAGGACTGAAAGAGCTGAAGGGGTTTGCAACCCCATAGGAAGAACAACAATATCACCCAACCAGACCCCCCTCCCCCAGAGCTCCCAGGGACTAAACCACCAACCAAGGAGTACACAAAAAGGGACTCATGGCTCTAGGCACCTATGTAGCAGAGGACAGACTTGTTGGGCATCAACGGGAGAAGAGTCTCTTGGTCCTGTGAATGCTCAATGCCTCTGTGTAGGGAAATGCCAGTCCGGGGAGACAAGAGTGGGTAGATGGGTTGGGGAACGCTCTCATAGAAGCATGGAGGAGGGGGATGGGATAGGGAGTTTCCAGAGGGGAGAGAGAGATTAATTGATTCTGGGTCAGGAATGAGAGCACCTGTCCATTTCTCTCAGTGCTGAGATCCCATGTAGCTTTAGTTTCTGCAGACCATGTGCATGTTACCAATCTCTGTGAATTTATATGTGCATCAGTCCTATTGTGTGGAATTCCTTTTTTCTTACAGTTCTCTATTTCCTGTGGCTCTTACAATTTTTCTGCTTAATCTTCCACAGGGTTTCTTGAGTCCCAAGGAAAAAGGTTAGAAGCTACTACTAAATATACCATCATCTATTAGGCGTTATAGTAATATAAGAGAAAAGTAAGCTTAAATTTGCATATTCATGGAGCTGACATTTGAGTGTCAAGGACACTCTCAAATAATCATTATGTTTTATTTAATATAGGCAACATTTTTGTTAATATATGTGGAATAAAATTAAATTCTGGCGACCTATGTGAGGAAGCAATTATTTTAAGCCAAGAAGAAAGATTTTGGAAACTTCACTTTGAACTTGAAGATCAACAATGGTGTCATGATGCAAGATGGGTTTCAGATAAGAAAACAATTATAGAAAAATAATATGTGATTGGTGGAATATTGGTTAATATGTTTTAGATGTAACATAGCATGTATGCATTTATAAACAATAAAAATAAAGTTAGGAATATAATTTAGATTCAGAATACAAGAATTTCTGTATTAAGTTAAGGGTGTTGGACTTCTTTAGTGAGAGAGAAGACACTAAAGAGATCTTATAGAACTGAGCAAATACTCAGTATTTTGTCTATATAACCATTTAACAGATTGGAATATGGACACATTAGGGAAGGCACCAGTATCTGAGGTATTAAAGTAAACGAAAATGGGACATATCAAAAAGCTGAGAAAAAGTAAGAAATGCAAAATAATAGAAGCACTTTAGAAATAGATTTATTACTACTGAGTAGTTGTGGATATATATATATAGGTATGTAGGTGTGTGTGTGTGTGTGTGTGAGTGTGTGTGTGTGTATACATATGTATATATTTATATATACATATATGTGTGTGTGTGAAAATATATAATATATAGTATATATAAATGAAATATGTAAATGAATATTTAATATAAATAAATGTAAAAAGAAACCATGGATTTCAAAAAGACAAGAGGAGCATATATGAGAGGCTTTGGAGCGAGCAAAAAGGAAGGAGAAATAACATATATGATAATCTGCAAAAATAAAAATGATTCTGATTAGTTATATTATTTGGGGAAGACTGGTAATTTAAGAATGGCTCAAGGGCATCCTCCTGAGTGAGGTAACTCAATCACAAAAGAACTCACATGAAATGTACTCACTGATAAGTGGATATTAGCCCAGAAACTTAGAATACCCAAGATATAAGATACAATTTGCGAAACACATGAAGCTTGGGAAGAACGAAGACCAAGGTGTGGATACTTTGCTCCTTCTTGGAATTGGGAGCAAGGCACCCATGAAAGGAGCTACAGAGACAGAATTTGGAGAGGAGACGAAAGGATGGACCATCTAGAGACTGCCATACCCGGGGATCCATCCCATAATGAGCCTCCAAACGCTGACATCATTGCATACACTAGCAAGATTTTGCTGAAAGGACCCTGATATAGCTGTCTCTTGTGAGACTATGCCGGGGCCTAGCAAACACAGAAGTGGATGCTAACAGTCAGCTATTGGTTCGATCACAGGGCCCCCAATGGAGGAGCTGGAGGAAGTACCAAGGGAGCTGGGGGAATCTGCAACCCTATAGGTGGAACAACAATATGAACTACCCAATACCCCCCAGAGCTCCTGTCTCTAGCTACATATGTATCAGAAGCTGGCCTAGCTGGCCATCAGTGGAAATAGAGGCACATTTGTCGTACAGACCTTATATGCCTCAGTACAGGGGAACATCAGAGCCAAGAGGTGGGAGTGGGTGGGTAGGCAAGGAGACGTGGGAGGGTGTGGGGGACTTTTGGGATAACATTGGAAATGTAAATGAAATAAATACCTAATAATAAAAAAAGAATTGGTGAATCTTGACTATTTGGAAGGAGAAAGGAAGTAACTGGAGGAAAATCTAAAGTTAAAAATGTATAAGCCAATTTGTGTTATGTTGTTTTATGAATAATGATTTATCTAGGGTAAAATATTCAAATGGTCATTCAATATTCAGAACTGTGATGTTGGGCACTGAAGTGAAGTTGTTTTTGAAGATACAGATTAGATGTAATTAGGTATACACAATTGATACTTGAAATTATATATTGAATTATAGTGAAGGTTCAAAACTCAACCAAACAGAATCCAAGATCAAATAATTCTAGTATAGGAAGGAGATAAATGATAGGAGATCATCAGAAAAAAGCAGAAGTATTTACAATGTAGAAGAAAATTTTAAGCCAAAAAAAAGGCAATTGTAGCAAAGCAGGTTGGCACAAGGAGGTATATTAAGTGCTACAGAAAAGGAAAGCAGTCTGAGGGCTAAGAATAGATCGTCACTCAATAATTAAGAAGCAACCAATGAGCTTCAGAGACAGTGTTAATAGAAGAGTGGAGAAAAAGTGCTGAACTGCAAACGAGTTAAAATGTAGATGGAGAAAATAGGAAAGCTACTATATATTATATATTTTAAAATTGTGCCTAGTTCCACAGTGACTTGATGTAGGTGATATTGAGGGGAACTTCCTCTTCTCAGAGAAGGGGATGGGGGGATGGGAGAGAGAGTTGAAGGTACTGGGTGGAGATGGGAGCTGATATTGGGATGTTCAGTGAATAAATAAATTAATTAAAGAGAAAGACTATTTCTTTCAGCATTCCTAAGTTACCTGTAGCTTTTTATCTAGAGTAAAATTCTTAGGAGATTTTCCTTGTGCATATTAACATGTTTATTATGTTCATTCTGTCTTTCTTGTTCAGTTTCTGTGTAAGCAGTCATTTTAATAAGACTTTTTGGGCATAGAATCCAACATTTCTAGGAGAAACAATCTGACAAAGTTTCTGTTCCTCTGGCTCTGACAATCTTTCTGTCTCCCCCTCGGCAATGATCCCCAAGCCATGGCTGTAGGAGTTGTTTTGGATCAGTTAGAGCTTGGTTCCACAACTCTGCATGTTGCCCAATTGTGGTTTTCTGCAATGTCTGCATCTGTTGCAAAGAAAGTGCTTTGTGAGGGCTAAGAACTACACTTGTTTCTGAAGACTTTTTGCTAAGACATTCAGTTGAGTCAGATCATGTGGCTTTTGTCTTTCTATATCTGGGTTACCTCACACAATATTATAGTTTCAAGTTTCAAGATTCTAGAGTAGAATGCATATATTTTATATTTTTAAGATGGCTTATAGTTAAGGAATAATATATACATATATATATATATGAATATCATTTCACACAGAAAATCTTATTTGAATAGTTACCACGTGTCTTCTTTTTTGTCATTTCTAGGCCAAGGATAGGTGAGCTTCAGAAAATACAAATGCCTCAGGACAAATGCTCTACTCCACGAATATTCCCAGAAGACAATCATATTAACTTTTGCAATAGAAGAGGAACAGGTTTCATGCTCTTTTGTGGAAAAAAAATCAAGGAAAAATGTGATGAGAAGAAATTCAGAGAAAGTTCCATATGGAAAGTGCAATATCAATGGAGTTCATTCAAGGTGGTCTTCTCTTGATAAATAAGAAATGAAGTTAATTACTAAACTCAGAGATACAATGACAGCCAAAGGCTTAAGTAGGGAGGAAATGATTTAGAATAATGGTTCTAGATATTACAGTATGACATTAAGAAAAGATAAATGAAAGAATTGCTGAGCAGCAGCCAAGCAACAAATATAGGAAACTTAATCATTACAGTTTCTTGATTTCATGAGCATTTCTCAGCAGTCTATATAAAGATATGGAAAAAACTGACATTTTGGATTGATTAAGAATTTTAGGTTGTGTGCTACAAATATGCAGAAGCTAAGGGAACTAGGAATTCTGAGATGTTATGCAAAATGTCATCCAAATGTTTGACCATGGCTTCTAGAATAACTTTAGAAGCAAATAAAACCAGAAGTAAAGTACTACCAAGAGAAATACAAATGGATTTAAAGGACAGAGTGTCATAATGATAGTGGAATGAATTTATTAAATATGAGAATGTGAAGTTTAAAGAGGTCTTAATTTAAAGTATAAAACTGCAGAAATTATTTAGAAGGAATATCATGAGTTTTATGTGCATGAAAGCTATTATTACTCTTTCAAAGTACATAATTTCCTAGCTCTAAGCCCAATGAAGCCACTGACATGAAAATAGTACAGAGAAAAGTAAGTTGGTAAGGTATTATGTTTCAAACTTCTAACATTTCTCCCATTTTTAACAATAAATTAACTTACAGAATTGCTCATAGCCTTAGATTTGAGAATAAATAGCTAAAACAATTTTATACAAGGTCAAAGATGAAGATGTCACCTTTTTAGATCTCAAAATGATAGACAAAGTTATAAAAATTTTAGACTTTTATAGCAGCACAAAATGGGCATAGACCAATAGAGCAGAAAGTATAGGAAGAAATTCACACACACACACACACACACACACACACACACACACAAACAAAATAAAATTGACAACAAATAAAGGTAAAATCCAAAAGACATAAGGTAAGTTTTTGATATATTGGATATGTTTATGTATTTGGTTATTGTACCAGTAACATGAATGAATATTTCTTTAAAAACATCAAATTTGGTCATGTTTCATAAATACTAAATATACCCAAATAAATCTGGAAAATAATTAGGTAGGAGTAAAATAAATGTATGACTTGATGGAAATATTGTAACTTAACAATGTTTAAGTTATTAAAAACCAGGTTGGAACATATGCTATTCTCTAGTTACTAAGTCATGTATTCTCAAATAATTCACACAGGAATAAACTAGTACACATAGTTTAATGAGACAATCAAGATGTCTATTCCAAATGTCCATGGTTTATACAGTGATGAAATATGACTTGCTCAGTAAATATATTACTTTCTTGCTCAGCTTAGAAGTAAGTGATAACCAATGGAATGTGTATGGATGAATTTAGCTCTTTGCAGCTCATGGAGATAGATATATGTTCACCAAACCCACCAAATAAGTCAGTCTCCTGAGAATTTAGGGCTTTGAAAATAGATTTAAATGTAGTCTTAGGGAGATGCTCACTTTCATTTTTGACTTCACTCAAACTCTGTAGCCCCAGAAATAAGAAGGGATTGAAAGTAATTTGAAGCATAATATTTTATAAACTGAGCAGTCCTCTGTCAACATGATAGTATAGCAGAAAAAGCAAATATTCCTGGATAGTTTTAAGCTGACTTTGCACTTTAAAGACAGGACATGCTGATTGATTTGATAAAATGATGTGATCAAAAAAAAAAATCTAAACCTAATACCTTTTATCATTGAGAATCTCAACTCCATTTAAACACACTATTGTTGTTGGTTTAATTTGAAGCTACATTTTCATGGAATTGATATAAATAAAATGAATATATATGTACTAATTATCACAAATAAAATGAGTTCAATTGCAGCCTTGTTCTTTTTAATTAGAAGAAACCACAGTAATTTTACTCTATCTTAAGCTTCTGAAGTAACATCCCTGGCACAATTAACTGGTCAATTCATTCAAATATTCAGTCATTACAGTCAAGACATTGTTTTAATGATGCTTTATTCGCCCAGTTAGCTGACTAGAGTCACTAAATCAATTGGTATTTTTACATTGCTTGGACAAATCTGTAAGGATTATCTAGGTCACATAGTCAATCTATGCTGGTATTTATGTAAAAACATTATGCATTAAATGAAGCTAGATAAACATTTTTATTAAATCCTTAAATATATCATCATAGAAACAGTCTCAGTTTCAGAGCATTGTATTTTAATTCATTACCACCTTTAACTTTTGTAAGTTTATATTTTTCGACCATAGATTTGGCAGGCAACAGATAAAATATTTTATTAACATTTACACACTCATAAATTATGGATATTAAGTACATGTAATGATGCCAAATTACAGAAAGTCAAAGAACACCACACTTTGCATATTTATCTAAAGTCTCTACACCAGTGGTAAAAAGCCAAGTTATTAGATAAGTTATTTGCACACATGAAAGATTTATCTTAAACTTAGGAATGAAGCAACGCACTTATTGATTCTGGTGACTTTTCCATTCATTAAATGCCTCCTAAATGGTTTGTGTTGCTGGTTGCAAAGTCATCATGTGTCATTAAACATTATGGAAAATGTCAGTGTGCTATGACTCAACACCATTAAGAATGCTAAAAACATGGACAAATGGAAAATAAATTCAACAGAAAAAGGCTTCCAGAAGATTAAGGTTCTGGTTGTATTGAACCTCACTCAAATGATTTGAAGAAAATTAGTGTTTGTGTACACTGTATAGGATTCTAGTCTATGATAAGATATATAGATTTGTTTCTGAATGTGCCCATTTTAAAAGGCACTTTGAATACAATGTTCTTGAAATACTAATCATCTCCATTTACCATAATATAAAAATGCCAAAATATAAGATATACCTTCTGGAAGAACCACAATTTAAGTTATTTTCTGATTTTAGTGCTGCCATGTATTACGTAATTCAAGCAGTCCTTGAATGTGAACTGGTATGTAGTATGGTAATCTCCTGAGATTTGCCCATCTTTCTTCATTTCTAGCTTCATTTTCTCTTCTTTGACGTCGTTTATCACTTCATGATCTGCTTTACATAATAGACTTGTTGCTAGCTACATGTGACTAGTTGTGCTAAATTTAAATATAAAGAAAACTTAAAATACACTTTCTCATTTGTATAAGCTATACTACAACTACTACAAAACTGCGATTAAACAACTTTCCCCTGCCCCTTATATGTACCACTGCTCAGCACATCATATTCTCCAGGAAACTGAAAATAGAGGGTTTTAACAACTGTACAATACTGTACCCATAAGTAGCCTATTGAAATCTTGGATGAACTTTACAAGCCCTCTGGAAATGTGGATCACAGTAGTGTAAATTCAGATTCTGTAAGTAGGTAGGGAATTATTTTGGTGATTTGTTGTAGTACCACTCAAATCCAATGCAAATGATGACCTAGGCATACTGCATGTAACAACCATCTATATTTATTCTTTCATCCCATTTATCTTGGCTCTAACTAATTTACTTAAGTGCACTTTTCTTTAGTGTCTTTGTAGGATATAATGATGATCAAAATACATTTGTTATCTCTGGGTCTCTACTCTAGTACATGTTAACAACCATAATAAAATAGAAACAAATTTATATAGGATGTGGTACAACATTAAGACATTAAACAGAGACACATAAGAAACACAGTGCAGTCCCACAGAGACATGGAACCACAAGAAGTTGTGTGAAGACAAAGAAATAATCTTACTGCTGATATTATTCTCACTGTTAAAGTATTAACTAACATGAGATTTGAGAAATGTTCATGCATTAGCAATAAACATAGAGCAAATGTTTTTCAGCGAGTATACACAATGCTCCCTTCCATCTCTCAGTTTGTGAATAAGCTGTGTTGGAAGTGTACTGGGAGAGTATTGGAGAAAAGACACTAGGTCTGGCTTTATCTTATTCTACCTGATAGAACAGTCCAGTATGTCTTTGTATTAGTTTGCTATGTAGGAATTCTGCCTACTAAGCTTCAGAGGAGATAATTATTATCTTTGTCAAATATATACATTATTCCTAGAAAAGATGCTATATTTTCTGTGATATAAACAGTTACTAAGACTTCACTGCCAAAAATTAGGACATTTTAAGTGCTGAGAAGAGAGCCTCCTGTTGGCAACTCCTCATCCTTGCATGGAGCCATGCCACTGTCACTTATGTCTTAGAGACTTCTCAGATTCCTTTTTTTTTTTTTTTTTTCATTTCTCTAGTTAGACGTTTGTGTTACTAAATGAGCCAAATATATGATTCAGCTTGTGTCATTTTATGTAATACCAGTGCAAAATGCTATATAGGGGATAAGTAAATTTTTTTTCACCCAAACCATGCAATGGTGAGTTAGTTTTGAGTTACTTTTCTCACTTCTATTTGCCTTTTGTTCCTTTGTGCTACACCTATTCTTCTCTGAGCTTTCTCCATTTGACACATTGAAGCCAATCTAGATTTTGCCATTTTTTTTTTACTGACCTGAAGGCCTTTCTTTCTTATAATAGTGTTTTATGAAAAACATCCTTGCACCAGACTGACTATTATTCCAGAGGACATGGGTTTCATTTCCAGCACCCACATGGTCTCTCACTATTCATTGTGCTTCCAGTTTCACTGCATCTGATTCTCTGTTCTGACCTCTAAAGGTACTAGTCACTCTTGGTATATAGGCATACATTGAAGCGAAACATTGATACACATAAAAAAAAGAAAAACAGAGAAACCAAGTGTCAATACAAATGCTGATGAGCAGTATGAGACAGGTAGTGGAGAATAGTATGTTGAATATAAATGTATGTTTATGTGTACATATATTCATTTTATGCTTCATCAGAGAAACTCCTGTTTTTTATGTTATTGGCCAGGATTCCATTCAAGAATTTATATAATTCACAAACTACTTTATCATGGTAATTTTAGGGGGTATAAACTTTCATTTTTTTATCAAGTTCTTTGATGTTACTATAGTACCTTGAAGACTACACATATTAAAGTAGCATATACTGAAAGAAGAAGTAAATAGGTAAAGTCAGTACTTACAACCCCTCTAAACTTTAAGGACTTGATGCACTATGGCAAAATTGAATCTTACATATTATGAGCATCATTTGAATTAATTTGAGAAAGTTTATGTTTTCCTATCATTTTGGTGACACCATTTTAGAGTATCTCAGAATTTTATGAATATGAAAATTGTCATCAATATCATTTCATAAATGCTAATTTATAATTATATCTAGTTCTCCAATGTTTTACAGATGATTTAAATACAATACCATTATATCTTTACTAAAAATCTATGGGTTAGGTGATGTTCCACTTATTTGTGGTATTGTAAATCAAAACCAGGACCTCAGGTATGTTAGAAACTACTTGAGATTTCTGCTATTTTCCCAATTCATATATCTCTACTTTCACAGAGAGAAACAGAAACCAAAGAACCTACCCCCAAGGTACATATCATTGATAAAAACAGAAATTTGAATAAAAATTCTGATTGATTCCATTCCCGACTGAATGTCCTACACAATTACTACAAATGAAAATATCCTCCTCAACACTGTTGCTTTTAAAGTCTATTTCCTTCATTGCTCTTTTAAATTATATTGACATAATCAGTAACTACATTCACAAATCTTTCTTTAAGAAAAAAAAATCTGTACTTACTGACCTTTTATTCTCTGCACAACTGCATCATGATGCTTAAAATATAGACAAAGGAAAAATATCTTCAGCTTTAAATGCTTATATTTCTTCACAATAAGGTACATTTCTGGAATTTTAGCTAGATACCAATTTAAATAAAAGGCAGTTCAGTTAAATTAGTCTGTGGCATATACAATTATAGAAATGTTATACTGGGTGCTACAGTGCCTAAACAGCCCCTCTATGGTTCTATATCCTAACAAGCATATGAATTTTTGAAAACTTTACGAGTATTAAATAGGATATGCATTTCCATAATACCTGATGAGACAAATTCAATAATAAAAATCATTAGATCTTTTAATTACTGGGAAACTCAATTAGTAGCATTGTTACATACCTACAGGTAGTAGGGAACATTCACAGTAGTTGC